>NC_087561.1:3939393-4242424 GCF_036250125.1 Pseudopipra pipra
CTTTACCTAAATAGTATTTGACAGCCATTTGTCCAACCTCTTTTTAAAATAGCCCAGTGATACAGAATCCCCAGCTTCTCTCAACAGTTGTGTTTTAGCACTTAATTCTCTTGCCATTCAACATGTTCTTAATGTGTAGGATAAATCTCCCTTGTGGTGACTTAAATTCATTACTTATTGTCCTGGAGAGCACATCAGTGCTTTGCTCTCTTTGTCAGCCTCTTGGTGACATCAGCTGCCATTTGAAGTCCATACTCATTTTTCCCCTTGGTCTTCCCTCAGCTAAATAAAAGCATTACTTTCCATCTTTCTTCACAGCTTTTGCTGGAAAAGTCTCAGTGTTTTCTGCTCCTTTTTGGACTTTTTTTCATTGATTCAGCTGTAATGTTGTGCCCAAATCTGATGTAGTACTCCAGCTGAGCCCCACTGATGTTATAGTATCTTAAGTACTACATGCCTACACATGTCCCCTGGTACATTATGGCCCTGTGGACACATGTTCCATTTTTGGTCCATTAATTCTCAGTTCACTTTCTGTAGAACCATCTCTATTATTCTGTCTTGTAGCTGTGTGTCACTTCGTGGCACACACTGAATTACTTATTATTTAATGGATTTCACCACATTGTTTCAAATTTCATTCCTGCCTTCTAAAGTGCTTGCCATCCCCCTCAGACTGTTAATATCTCCAAATTAAAAGTGCTTTCTATTCTGTCATCTATTACATCAATAACAAACCTTAGTGTCTATAGTACAGGATGGATTTAGGATGGTAGAATTCTGCTTATGGCAAACTTGAACCAGCTCTTCATGGGATCCAATTTGCTTCTGAAATAATTCATATGTTCCACTTTTACCTTTAATATTTATTTATGGAGTAGAAGTCCTCATTGTTCTGAGAACTGGTATGTCCTGACAAGTCTTGTGTCACACAGCAAACAAGAGGAATGAGCAGTCTGAGTTGACTAGATTATAAAGGTTGCTATTCCCAATGAAAATGGAACAGACCTTGGAGGTTTGGCAGAGTCAATACTGAGTGAAAAAACAGGTGGTACTCAACATGAGCAATTGGTTTTCTCAGATCTGTTAATATTAGAAGAGTACGTGAATTATTTGTGAACCAATTCTGTTGTGGTTTAACCACTCCACTGCCTACTTACATGTGCTACTGAGATATTATGATGTTTTCTCAATGTTCTAAAAATACATCAGTAATTATTTCACATTTTCTCTTTCACTTCTTGATACTGCAATCACAATCACAGATGTAACCCTACAGGATTCCTTGGATAACTGAAATAATTGTTTTGTTTCATAAATAATGCTCATTATCTCCCTAAGATGCAGTTTAAAACAATTTCATAGCACTTTATGCTGAATAAAGGGAAGGAGGGCCTTTTCTCTATTAATGTTAATCAAAATTTTGTCCCAAAAGAATTTAATTTTCAGTTTGCTAAATATTGAAAAATATACATTTGGGGAGTTTTGAATCTTTCTGGACCACTCAAATTTCTCATATTTGCCTCCTATAGAATGTTCCTGTAAGTGAACAGGAAAGATAATATTCTGATTTCTTTTTTCACTTGTTTTATTAATCTTTGTACCAAAATAGTGAAAATCTAAAAATATTTCATATTCCTATGGAAATCATGCAAACTAGGACACTTACATCCTTTTAAATAATCAAGACCATGATAATATCAATGAAGGACACTAAAAATAATTAAAAATATATGTTTCTGGAAAGTTGTACACAAGTCGTGTTTCACATAAAGTTTTATTAAAACTGAAAAAAGTCACCTAATCATTTCCTCCCAAATGTTTGTACTGAGTACTACTGAAGCTGTATCAGCAATTCGTTGTGAAACAGCATTAAATGGGAAAGCAAACCAATAGGAACCTAAGCAATCCTCTTAGGGAAATTTCTGTTTGGGTGGCAAAAAAGGGTTTGATAAATTTACTTTGTTCCAAAGAAATTACCTAGTTCTACATCATTTGCAGCCCAATATAATTAGATCCTGAGTAATGTGTAACTGATTCTATTTGAAGTGCAAACAAAACCCAACCGTGGCTCTGTAGATCCGAATATTGATGATTTCATATGGGAAAATAGATTAGAGACACAGATGGCTGAAGAGACCACGCTGACACCACAGCTTTGTGAAACTGCAGCGTGCTGGGGGTAATCTTGCACTTTGAGAACTGCTGAGAGATGACCAGTGTGGGACACTGGATTTCTGTTCATTATGGGAAGGTGCAAAGGCATCCATAAACCAGAGAGCCTGTAGCTTATGGAGATACCAGAAAAAGTCAAAGTGTCAGCTTTTTTGTCCCTTGACGTCAGCGCCGTGCTCGCTCTTTGCTGAGGACAGCACTGTGCAAAATGCTGCTGTTTGTTCCATGGCAGCTCTGAGCCCTCTAATCCTTAATCTCTGGGTTGATGATTTTTTTGTCATAAACTCTCAAACCCCGGAATAAATGTCAGAATATTTTTATATTTGCATTCTTGTGAAAATGTTTTCTCTGCGCACTCATCTTAGATTGTGACATTAAATGTGCCTTGAGCATTCAGAGACACATCCAGACTGAATTCACTTGACAGCCGGATCATAAACGAAAGAGAATCTTGATGTTTAGCAGCATAAACATGTTGATGGACGTTTGCTGATCACTATCAGCTTAATTCAGTGTACCAGCCCACCTTTGTGTACTGTACTGTGCTGTGCTAGTCCTTTATTAAAAAATGTAACAGTGAAATGGAAGGATTCTTTCAGACAACATTTACAGATTTCTGTTCAACAATTACTGAATGAAGTGCAACTAACCCAAAGCATGGAGGTACTGAAGAACATATGTGATCATATTTGCTTAAGTATTTGTCACTGGTATGATGCATGTGAATTTGTAAGACTGTTAAGGAAGAGGCTGAAGATGAGATGAATTTTTATTTCAGGAAGAGATAAGGGAAACAAATACAGGGGAAATTTAATTAAGTGAATAGAATGATGCATTTTAAAAATGTTTTTGGCAAAGGGCAGAGGAATGGATAATGAACTGACTTATGTAAGCACAAAACTGATGGACCTACTCTGAGATTACATTAAGAAAGTGTCCTTTGGAGGCATGTTTAGTTCTTTAGGGAATGAAAAAGACAATTAGAAAATATTTGAAACTGCAGTGCAGGGTAGCCCTGGTGATCATTTGGACTCACTGAGAAATCTCAAGAATGAGCTTTGTGTAAAGCAGAAAAGATTAGTCATCATCAATAGGTATCTAACTCTAAGATTGCAAGGCTTTAGAAGAGAGGAAATGCTTCAAAGAACTAAGTAAAATATGAGTTGGTTTGAAATAGGCAGCTTTTTAGTAAATAATGAACCTATCCTATTAAATGATTAATATTTTTACAAAGAGTTGATTCTTTAATCTCTTTGATGAAAGCATAGAGGAAACTAATGTCTGGGACTTGAAGCTAGCAAAATTGAAATAAAGAAATTCAAATAAAGAGAACTGATGTAAGTGGGTATAACTAATTATTAGAATCATTTCCATTGCATTATTATCTGACTCAATCACATACTGCCTTCCTTCAGCTACACCTGCCATTCTATAGGAAGGCTGCCATTCATAAACTAATCTGAGGGTCCAAGGCTTCTTTATACAACAGGAGAGAAAAGGATATTCTGGTGTTTATTCTTGGTTCTGCTCTCTTAGAAAGCTGCTAAAGTTATCAGAAAGAACTGTCCTTGGCATCTTCAAAAGTCATTTCTGAGAGGTATCTACGCCAGTTTTTCACTGGTTCTCAGCATCACCAAGCCTGCTCTGGATCTCGTTATGCTTTTCAGATCAGGTTTTCCTAATTCAACAATGCTTTAGAATCAAAAGCAATATTTTTCACAGCAACTTTAAACATGAGCTGAGATTTGGGGTTTTGACTAGTTTATCGTTTGGTTTGCACGTTTGGCAGGTTTGTAAAGTTTTTTTCTTCCTGCCAATCCAACCTTATTCCACCTTTCTAAGTTCCTTTTTTGAAAGATTTTTCAGGTTTGAAAATGATATTAATATTTTGCTTCTTTTTTTTTTTTTATAACTGAAAGGAAATAAAATCCTAATGAAATAAAACTTATGTTTGGGTGGTGGTTTTTGCTTATGTATCTTTGTTTGCTTTCCTTTACTTCAATAATTCTTTTAATCAAAATACTTGTATTTTTTCAACAAGTCTAAAGCCCAAATGTACATACTTTTGTTCATGTTAAACTGAAGGATCTAGTGGTTCTGTCTACCCTTAATATTTGTCAATCCAGGAAAGACAACACTCTCTTTCTTTTGCAGTGTTGGGAGAGAAGGCTGGGTTTCTTTACCTCAAGGGCTGGCTGCTGGAAAATTAAAAGGCTGCTGTAGCCTAACATAAATAAATAGACATGATCACGAACTGTTTACTCTCTGGTTTTATTTTCTTTAGGTCATTTAGGTCTTGTCTAGAAATGTAATCTGTAGGGGGAAATAATAGTAGCAGTATTAATTGCATGCTGGACTAATATGTCTGTTAACATGACACCTGGGAGCACAAGAGAGTTCCACTCAGCACACCCATGGCTGGGTTTATTTACACATGATGTTCAAACACGTGCCTGAGAGAATTTCTGAAGGAAGACAATCCCTCAGTTGTGCAGATATTTGCAGGGTCTTTCTCCCAAGTACAGAGGGAAAAAAGGGAGCAAGCATTAAGATGCTTCTTTGGCTCTGTTATAATGGGCAATGGATGCTGCTGTTGTGATGGAAGGAGGAAAGAGTCAGGAGGTGTTATTATGTCAGAAATACCTCAGTCAGAGAAAGCAACCTTTTCCCTGTTGTTTTGGAGGGACCACCACATCAGCTGCTCTAAGTGTCCAAACCATCTCTGATGGTCCTTCTCACAGCCCTTCCTGCACTGCTTTTGTCTAGTTTTTCAGGATGAAGTCTACTCTTTTGAAGCAGGTATTTCTTGACAATCTCAAGCCTTCCAGCAAGGCTCTGCCTGCTATTCTTATGTTCCCAAACATTCATACTACATAGAAAGAGAGAAAAACCACAGATGACCCTGCTTTGCAGACAAAAAATTTGCATGTAGTAACACGAGTTTGCAGAGCTGTAGAGGGTCATACAGCAGCATATCAGAGATGTCCACACAGGCTGCTGCTTGTACCCAACAACCAGCACCACAGGACTGAGAGATGTTTTACTCAAAATGATCTGTGAGAAACTTGGAACCAGCTCTGTGCTGAGGGCTGTGGCTACAGTTATTATATTACAAGTGCTTAAAATACATCTTCTTGCTTAAAAATGCCTTTTCTCCCATAAGCTAGACAGTTTACGAAGTTAGTAGGATAAAATAAACCAAAGTCAGTCCTAAAGTACAGGAAAGCTATTCACATGGAGAGGCATTTCCTGGTGCTGGAAATCTCCGTGATCCATAATTTTGGTAATGTTCTTACACAAACTATTTTTCACCTGCTCTTGGTCAGTGCTGTAATTTCTTAGAGCTTTTTCAACTGTGGATGTTGCACAGAACTTCTACAATTAAGACATTCTCAGAGTAAACTGGTGGAAGACAGTTCAATGAGTAGCATGTAGGGTGACATTCCCTGTGTTACATCTCACTTAATGAAGGCTGCAAATGCAGTCAGAAAGACCTTTTAAATTAAATTTCATAATTTGGCTTAGAACCTGAAATCAACTTACCTCCACAGAAATCAACAATTCTGTAACCACAGTAGTACAGAGCCTGGGAGTGGGTGAAAATATGTAGGCGGAAACAGAACATAATTTTATTCTGCTTTCTTGGTGCTGGTAATGTCATAAACATCCTGCCATTCTGATATTATTGTGTTAATGTTCAAATATTTGGTTGATGCAAATAGGAGTCGAGATGTAATATTCTTTATATGGCATTGCCCAGAGCAAAGTAAGAACACCATGACAACAAGTAGCCTGCAAGCTGTCATGTTATTTGTGTTCAGCTTGCAGAACAGCTTATAAAAAGCTATCAGCTGACAGTCATCCTGAACGTCAATAGTAATTGGGAGAGAAAGAATAGAAGAATAACAAATGGTGAACATAAAAAAAAAAACCCATACAATAAAACACCCTAGGAACAATACTTTTCCATACACTTTGAGTTTTCTTAAATGATAGTCATTATTAAAAAATACAGCTTCTCAAATAAAAAAAACTCTTGAATGCAACCACTTTAGCCTTCAGACATTCCCATTCCCCCCATAGAGAACTTTGCTAATCAAAGGTGACAGCACACAAGAAACCCTTCTAACGTTCTACTGAACAAAACTATCAAACAATTATTAAATTGACAAAGATGACTACAGGGATATGAAGAAATTTTATAGAAAAAACATCTGAAGAACTACGGACTATGTGAGCAGTAACACAGCATTTAAGAATACTGCCCACAGTGCTGTCAGTGTCCTTATGGATATACTTCTTGTGATTAAGCCTCACAGCAGTTATTAATCTATATTCATAGTTATTAATCTATATTCCTTTATTCTAAAATCATCTTTCATTGTTTAGGATTTTGGAGTAGCTTATTATTGTTTTGCCATGAACAGAAGCAGTAAAGGACTATGAAGCAATGCACCCTTTTGTGTCATCACACAGGTCACTGTTCTGAGGAAATTCAGTTCTAAGAGAAAACAATAAGCAAGAGTCTACATTTTACAGAGCTGGCTTAATGGGACTGTTTATGAGAGCAAAGTGAGTGGGAATTGATCCTTTAACTATTATTGTTTCATTTGAAATGTAACGTAGTTCACATTGTAGCCAGGTGTTTTAAAATCTGAATTTTTACACACAGCACACAATGAACATACTTTTCTAGATGTAGCAGAAATTAAAAAAAGGTGATACAAAGCTAAAAAAACCTACAGGTGGCACTTCTAGCTGTCCCAGGTTTTTTCTGTATCCCTTGAAAGTTAACATTGGCATATGTCAGGAAATGCAGAGATATGCTACTACTGCTGGAGATGCAAAGCAGTATTTTAGCACTTGCCTGTGGGAAAATAAAACCTGTCAGGAAGAATGCAGGGCACCATTAACATACGTTGCTGATTTCCTTGAATGACACGTGGGATCTAACAAACTACTTTTGCAGTGGTGCTGCACCACTTTTTTAATAGCGGGAAGCTGAAAACGCAAACTCATGTTTGGCTTCATTAATGATGCACCCTACTAAAAGTATGAACAGTTCTGCTGGCAGCCCATCTGTTTGCTGTCAGCCAGGGGTCCACACTGTGGCCCTCAACTGCTTCAGCTGCACAGGAACTTCTTGAACAATCCGGTGAGCAATCCCTAGAAAGTAAACTGCTTAATTGTGCCTGTCTTAGCTGCCACTGCAGGAATTTAACACCTCCATTTTTCTCTAGGTGTTTAGAGAACAAATAAAGAAACACCCCAAAATGAAACTACCCAACTCCAAATGCAGTGATTCATTATTCATTCCAGGGAAAGAGAGAGACAGTGATGGGGAAAGTAAATAAAGAGATCATCAAGGGTAAGTTTCCTGGGTTTGGACCTAATAACTCTACTTCTGAAGTTCACAGTGTTCCTTCTTAGCAGTTTTCCAAAATATAAATTGAAAATATAATTGGGAAACACTGCTTTGAAGGCACAGTGCCATTGATGTAATTATAATTCAGTGAGGAGAAGCAAAATTTTATTACTTCAGAACATAGTTTTTGTCATATGTGAGTTTAGATGAGGGTTAAAAGGAGTTAATGACCCAATTTGCTCTGATATTAATGGAATTCAAAAAATTGAATGTCGAGTATGTTCAGACAGAGAAGGAAACTGAGCCTACATTGCATGGTTTTGGATAAGTGCCCTCAACTGAAGGTTACCTCATTAGAGGATTGTCCTCCTGACATGAGGTTTGTGCCGCATTTTAGAAAGAAGACCAGGTCTTTCCTTCCAGGGGGACATTCCAGCTGTGGATCCCTGCAGGTGACAACTTCCTCAGACTCTGATTAACTTCTCACATCAGAGAAGAGTAGCAGAATTTCTTTGTTATCTGGGTAAGCCACTCTACTGCCTTTAAATGGCTTTAGAATTAGATTTCACTCCAAGACCTAGACAGCTGGAGGCAGGTGTGAGAGCATCCATACACCTTTTTGGATTCAGCACTGATGAGCTGCACAGTGCCTGTAACAGGACAGGGACCAGAAATTAGCATTTCATTTACACTGCAGTGCTGAACTTCTTGTCCGTGCCACAGCCATGAACTGGAACTGCCACTGCCTGTCTGGCTGTCTCACAACGTGACAGAGGAGAAATCATTTGGGCCAAAAACACTGTGATCTTTAAGAGCTGCAAAGAACAGTCTGGCCTTTGTTTCTCTCATCTCCCAAAAATCTCACCTGGAATAAAATCAGTTTAATAGAATTTAATTTGTCTGCTTCAGAACTACTGACAGCTGAGTCAAACCTGCTGGCATTTGCAATATGAATGTTGATCCAATTACTGAAACTGTCAGCTGCTAGCACCTTGCTGTAATAATAAAATAATGATTTACCCAGGGCTTTTTGAGAACACCTTTCATTCCAGGCCATCCTCAAGTGTGCTATGAACCCATACACAAGTTATATATAGGAAGAGCTTCACCCACCCGTGACAGGCAGCCACCTACAGATGAATCACAGCCTCCTCACACTCCCATCATCGGGACCCAGCAGATCAGCACTCAGAGGAAACAAGGATGGCAGAGTGCTGATCCTCAGCTCCCCCATGCTTGTTTTTCTGTGCACTTATTCAGGCCCCAAACCAAGGGAAAGCTGTTTGTATTTTTTTTTTCTCTTTTTCATTATGCAACTCCCAGGCTAATATTTATTCATTTATTTTTAACGCTTTTATTCTTGCAAAAAAAACCAACCCAACAAACAAACCCACAGAGCATCTCCTGATGGCATTTGGTCAGCTTATAAAGTTTCATCAGCACAACTGTAAATTTACATAGATGACCTCTTCATTAATATATCTCATAGCTATTAGTGATTATGTATATTAATTTGATAAGAAACGTTTTCTATGACAAATAAACAAACAAAAAAAAAAGCCACCTCTATGTCACCAGTGCCATCTCCAGAACTGTTCCTTACACTTCTCCCATCTCACTCCACTTAGCCTGTGAAATGTTAATGCTGTTGTGCTGTGGGATTTGTCAGCCTGAAGAGGGTACTTTGCCACTGCGATTACTTTTGCATCTCAAAGAAATAATGTCATCTCTAAGAGTGAAGCAAAGCCCTGCCTGTGCTGTGCTGACACCAGCTGAGTGCTGAGGTGATGGGATTGATTGCTGAGCCCCAGCACAGCCCCAGCACCTCCTGAGCATCCTCACTCGGCAGGGGCCAGCGACACACACAACTTGCCAGCCTGCAGGAACCATGAAAGAATCCTACTGAAAGCCAGAAACATCACTGTCAAGAGATTTATATTTTTTTAAAACCTGAAACAAGATTATATTCCATGTGGGAGCTGCAAAAAAACCTGTGGAAGCAACCTAGCCTTAACTTTCAAAATCAAATGCTGCACTAAAAAGATCTTTTAAACCTTGCAGAATAAGATTTTTACAAGCTACTGCATTTTTTTCAACTTTTTTAGCACAGGGAAAGAGTCTCTTACATTTTTAATAGAAAAGGAAACCAAGAACAGGTTGAAAGTATGTGCTGAGCTCTGGAAACAGCTGCAATTCAAACCTTCTTTTGGCATATGCTAGCTCAAGGAGAGCTCATAATTTTCAAAGTGTTTTCTCAAAGGAAACTGTTGCTGTTTGAGTCAAAAGACTGTTATTCAGACTTATGTGTTTGGGGATTTTTCCCTAGTTCTGAAATTCAGCTTAATTTTCTGTCACTAAAAATGCTACATTTGGAAAAAGACATGCAGTTCAGCTGCTGAACACTTTCTACTGCTTTCATCTAGCACTGCCTCACCTTGAAAACTACTCTTATGTCATTATTTGCATTCAATTATTAGTTGGAGTGAGTCAAGCAAGCACACTGTGCAGTGTCTGCTGGATTAGCAACACTCCTATTTAGATCTGGTGAAGAATAAAAGTTTAGAGACTCAGAATTTATTCAGATACCTGTCCCAGTTCACAGTACTGAATTTTTTATGTGAAAACCCTGTCACATTAGTGAATCTCCATTAAGAGTTTTCATGAATGTACACACAGAGAATCTGGCAGATCTTTTGGTCACAAGAAGTGGGATGTAGATGTTTCCTACCCAACACCTAAAATTTAGGAAAAAAATTTGCATGCATCCACACCTCCATAGTACACTTTGGACGTGAACCTACTTTAACTGGTGATTTTTCTGTATGGATTTGAGGAAATGGCAAGAATTATTTCCAGCTGAGATTCAGGAAGCTGGGGGCACAGGCACTGATAGACTATTTCCCTGTCTAATGAATCCCGTGCCAAACCTTGCTTACAGTAAAATCTATGAGATGGCAGACACACACACACACACACACACACAAAATGACAGCTGATGTTGTGTAGGATGCCTCAGTTGGAAACTGTGACAAAATTGCAGATTTAACACGAAAAGGTGTAAAATCACAGGCCATGACTTTATGTCTCACTCTTCTCCCAGCTTTTTTTTGTTCTAATTTAATTTCTTCCATGGCTTGCACTAAAATATCACAGTTTATTTCAGGTATTATCATTCCTAAGTTGGCAATCACAGCTGTGATCACATAAGACAGCATAAATTCTTATAACAATAGCCATAATGATTTAGAATAAGGTAGAGGTTTTTCACATTTACATGATTGCCTAAATACCTTTATGATGCTGTATAGTAATTTCATTTCTTTTTATTTCCACTCTGTTTTGGCAAAATTAAAGTATATGCATTTTTGAAGTGCTATTAAAACACAAAGGAATAGGAGATTCATTTGGAGTTTAATATCCTATCAATAGCCATATTCAGATTTAGCAAGATTTCTGACTTACACTTCACGCTTGTTCACTGCCTATATTTTAATAGCTCCTTTGGGGTCCTGCTAGAGAAAGAGAGAAACCAATGTGTGTTCCATATTGTAGATCTTTAATAGAGTATAAATTGTTCATAGAGTTATATAACGTTGCAAAAACTCATAACGGTTTTCTTAGAAAAATGTATTTCACACTAAAACACAGCTTTAAATTTTACAGATCTCAGCTATACATTTGTTCCTATTATCATAGCAATTATCATTTAATTGGAGAGTTTTTCAAAGGTGTGTTGCAGTTTTATGTGCTAAAGCAAAGAAAACTAGTGGAGAGGATGCCTTTTTATGATAAACACTGACTATTCAGTATTGAGGGCACAAGAATCTTCTTTCCAAGAGAGTTAAGCTGCTCGAGGACAGCTTTCCTTTTGAGACTTTGGACACCTAAATACATGGTCTTGGACTCAAGAAGGACCTTAGAGCAGCAAAAACTAAAATATTGACTTTCAAATTTATCACTCACTGTCTTGCTCTGAAGTAATATAATTTCTCCAGGCACAAGAGGCTCCCAAAGGTGCATCTAACCCAGTTGGCTGCAAAGTCATTGTCTCTCTCAGGCCCTGTGAGCAAACAATTACTTTGGTATAAAGAGTGGAATAGTTTTGGAAGTGAATAAGGAGCAGCTCATTGAAAATACCTCCTGCCTTGATGTGCCCTGTCAGACCCACTTTCCTGAATTTTCTAGTAGAAGATACAAAGTTAAGTGAATTTCCTGACCTAAAAGAAAAGCATTACTGTGATTCCTGACTGGATGGATGCATCTTCCTCCAGTCCAAATTACAGGTCCATATAACATATTTCTTCTCAACTACTTTGGCTTTACTTCCTGCTTGCTCTCAGTGCTGGACTTTCCAAGGTTAAGTTATGCAAAGATGAGCTTACATCTTGGCATTGTCTTCTGTCTCTCCATGTCCCCATTTTCAAAATGAGAAGACTATTTCTTCTTTTTATAGGGCATGTTGAATACAAAACAAACATGGAGCAGGGAGGACATGCTCAGATGTAGTCTCAGGGGACTCAGAATATCCAGCCTCCTCCTCAGGAAGCAATGTGCCATCAAAGCTCTGGCAAACCTGGTTCTGAGTCTTCCACATCTCAAGTCACTATTCCTGATTCATGGCAATGTCCTCTGACCCCCTTGAAGCTCTGGAAAACTGCTCCTATGTCCTATTGATTCATTTCCATTTTAGACAGGTCTGATCAAATTCTGTACCATTTCTCAAAACTTATTAATATTAAACTATTATTGTTTTTAAAAAAAATATTTGCTTCCTTGGGAAATTTAAAAAACTCCTACTTTCATCTCCTTACCAAAATAAAAACTTGCTCAAAATATCCCTAATTCCTATAAAACGAAATTGAATTTCAGCCAGTTTTGATCTAAACAGTAAAGCCTTTTCCAGCATCAGAGTCTTTTAAGGAGCTATTAAAATACTGAAGCCTTGTTGTGATAAATATCAGCCTGTAGAGGGAATTTTAGTGGCAAAATTTTAATCTATCTTATGGAAATGCTGACAGGGTCATAATAATTCTACTATAAATAGAAACATGAACAGCCTACCTCAGTTTTTATTTAACCTCAAGGTCCTTAACGGTTCTTGTGCCAAACAGCTTGATAGCAAATAACACTTGATTTTGTGAAATTGCTTTAAATTCAAGACACAATGAAGTAACCTCAAACAGAGAGGAACCGATTGAAAGTCCAGTATATCTCCATATTCTGCAATTATTGTCTTCCTAATTACAGGGCCTCAATTAATTTTTAATGAAAAAGAACACTGAAGGTGAATTAATAAAAAACTATATTTCTGTTTACAGCCTTGATCATTGATGCTGACATGGCCATTCAAAATAAATTCTTTTTCCTACATGCTTAGTCATTTGATCCCATTAAAGTTACTCTGATTATCTATTAATTTAGGATAAAATATAGATTTGATCTATTTGATATTGGGAGCTATAAACTTCTAAGGCTCTGGATGAACTAGAAGGTAGGTGCTTTGTCAAAGCCTCATGTGTAACAAATGGTTTGGGTGTGGATGTTGGCAGTGTAAGCACAGCACTGAACTGATGTCTTTGGGATGATCTATATTCACAAGGACATATTACAAAGAACCCCAGCAAAATATTCTTCCTTTCCCACTTGGAGAACAGAGGGACTTTGAAACTTAAAAGATAATTGCATAGATTTTTCTGGTGGTTCTAAGCTATTGTTAATTTTTTAAATAATGTGTTGAAGAATGAGCAGAAAAGGATTTTTGTTGCATGTGCAAAACTGTGTATTTCTTTACACACTTTTTCTAGTAGAAGGATATATTGCAGACTTCATGCAGTCTTTGATATTCAGTATGTCATAATTGCCCTGTTTAGACTTCTGTGCCAGTTGTCATTGTTCCCTGGTCGCATAAATGCACATATTCCAGCATATTTAACTTCTGATATTTATTCCATTAATTTCTTAATTTTTATTTATTTACATTGGATCTGAGTGTGTGTATAAATAATTATCCTTTTAATCATGGCAGCTTTGTAAGGCACCACGTATTAAACAGTTGTTCACTCAAAAGGCAAGGGAGAGAGTCTGGGTTTGCATTGTATGTGGAGCCTTCTGGCCCCAAGTATTAAATTCCAGGATAATGAGGACCTTGTGCTGGTTGTATACTAGACAGAGATTTAGCTTAGACTGCCAAAGATCTGGCAGCCATGTAAGACTGAACAGCAGCTGCCAAAAATTACTTGATATTGTGTAAGCCCTTGTGCTGTTGAGTTTGATAGTTGAAAGGGTTGGTGTGCAAGAGCAGAATCTGCAAATGAAATGTATACTGTAAAGCAACATTTGTAATAACCATCTGCTATGCATCCCCTCCTCTCCCTTTGTCCATGCACACACATTCCCACAAATTGCACCATCTAAAGCACAGTGAGCCCCTATTAGCACTTGGGAATTAATGATGTGGTAAAAAACATTTCGTATTCACTATATGATATTTTTGTCTATGGGGAGAAAGAGATGTTATTTGAGCCCCAAGGAAGCAGAAGCTGAGATTAGGCCCTGCAAAGGTTGGCAATTTTCACTGGATTTCGTTATTTTATTTTTTTTTTCAAAGCTGCGAAATGGATCTAGAAGTGTTGAGAGTGAAAGTATGTTTGGGGAAGCTGGGTGGAAGGAGTGGTTTAGAATAGATTTCACTTAAATTCCTGAATAACGGCAATGAAGGAACTTCTCAAAATTACACCAAAGATAATCCAAATATTCTTTAACTGAAGAAAAAGTTCCATTTATTTTAAGCCTTTTCCTATGTAATTCCTTTTATCTTTGAATAGAAGTGATTCTAATTAGCTGCTCTTAGAGAAGTACTTGACAAAATGATTGCTTATGTACCCTGTTCACTTATCCAACCTTTCTCCAGAAACCAAGGCATAGGTCATTTTAACACAGCTTTGTAATATTATGTATATTTAATCTCTTTGCAGTGTACGCTGTGATTTCAGGAATTTTGTGAACATGAAAGCACAAGCTTGATTAATTCTGTATTTACTCTTCAAGATGGTTAGCCTGATTACAAGACAGTCTAAGAAACCAAGATGGCATTTTAAAATGCAATTTAAATAATTTTTGTGCCCTGACAATTCTTTTCCCCTTGAAGCATCTCAAGAGGATAATATGGAGGGTGACAGTAGTGAGGGAAATTAAACAGATGAAGACTATTTGTAGAGAAATTGCAGACATACTAATCTTGTTAATTTACAGTAAAACCTAGCACTTATCCAGACCTCTGTCATGACAAAAAGCAACAAAAGAGAGGCATTTCTAATTTCTCAAGTGCACTTCAGATTAAATTATGTTCTGCTACATTCACTGAGGAATCCCATTAATGTTTATTTGCAATTACAATCCTTGGGTCAAATTTGGCTCTGTTTTTTTCTGGTGAGATTAGATCATTGTGTTAGTTTATTTGCTTGTGCTTCTCCCCATCCTCCGTCAATTGCCCTCTTTCTCCCAAATGTTGCCAGTACCATAATCATCATCATTATACAAATTATGCAGAAGGACCCTGTGCTTGCATATTCTTACTGTTTTCTGCTGCATTTGAATGAAACAATGTCAAAGCAACTTTCACTCATTGGTTTCTGATAAGTACACACCATTTAACTAGTCCTTATAAGCCATGCTGGTAAGAGGAATGTGCCTGTAATTTGCATAGAATATACATTATCTAATTTAGCCATCTAGAATTAAATATCTTGCTGCAGCCAATCATCTGGATTCACTTTAAAGTAGACAGACAGTCTAGCACCTCCAGAGTGTGATTCTTCTCAGTGATTTTAGACATCTGTCTTAGGCTGAGAGGTATTGTGGTATCAGTGGTATCATCCACACCATTTCAAGGGCATCTGGTCAAAGATGAAACCACTCTCTTAGGATTACAGGTTGGTTGGAGCTGTGCAAAGTGTCTGTGTCTGATTCCCTTCCCACCTGGAGTCCCAGTGGGGCAGAGTTAGGTGCCATTTTAAAGGTTCAGTGCAAGCTCTTGTTGTCACATACATATGAATAAGCATTTCTCAAAGGTCACAGAGAACTATCTGGGACCTGACAGGCTACTCATACCAACAGGGATTCATTCTGTTAGGATCCAAACACAGGAGCCCCCCCGGGAACATCACCAGGACTGTGTAATATTTTAAAAGTTATCAGTATGCAAACTGTGCAGCACAGGTTGGTACAAAGAAAAGTTACACGTCCTGACTGAGTGACTACATGTGTTTCATGGGATTCTGTTTCCTAAAGACAGCAGATGGTCATTTTAAGCCTGTAGTAAAAGCAGAAAAATTATACACTGTCTGACTGAGTTTCTCCAATCCAAAGCAAAAGTCAAACCAAGACAAATATTTCCCACTTTCTTAGGTAGGTAGCACACAGCTGCACTGGGGTCTTTGGCATTTGTAATTCCCAGGCACCTACCATCATATACTGTCCGAGGAAAAAATATTTGTCTTTTTCTTTTAATAAGCACTCAGAATTTTTGCTAGCTGCCAACAGAATTATTTTATCAGGCTGTTGGAACAGAGGGGGAAAATGGACTTCACTGGTGTAGGAAGTCACTAATTGTTCAGACCATATCTTGTTGTGGATTTCCATATGTAACATGAAAATAATTTTGAGCAATGACTTTGAATAATTAACACTGTGAAGAACTATTTTGCACAATTTACTACTTCATCTGTAGCACAGATTTAGTATTGTAGAAGAATGACGAATAAACATGTATACGAAGCACTATGAATTGGTGAAGTGGATCAGCGTTAAATAAATTTGAAATCAAGACTAACAAATATAAACCTCCTTAGAGCCAGGAAAGAAATGTATTGTAGACATTCTCAAGTAAGGCTGAGGATTAAATGATGAAATATTTGACAGGAGCTAATGAGCCATCATCATAAGCAATAGGGTGTTAAAATGGAAAAAGGGAATTGCTATGAAACATTTTTTCTGATTAATTTTTAGATTTTTCTGAGTACATTTTTTTCCCACATGCATATGAATCCTGAACTGCTACTTTCTTGCCAATTTGGAGCTGAAACTAATGGCTTGTGACCACATAATGAGTTGTAATATTTAACTTGGATTCTGTGATCCCAAATGTACTTAAAAGTTTTGATATTTTTGTTCTGCGGGTGGCAGTGCAAGGAAAATGTCCTCCTAGCCACCTGGAGTTCCACAAATATTCATTATTTTGAGATACAAAATTTTATACCTTCACCCTTTCTCCTATCCTTCTCTACAGGAAGGCAAACAGAGCTTGCATTCCCAGACTCCTCACAAGCACTGCCCACTCCGTTCTCAGCAGGTGAACGAGCATCTTAAAACTCTCCTACAAAGGCAGGGTGGGGGCTGCAAGAGGTGACCCAAGTGACCTGCCTGTTTCTGTTAATGCCTTTCCAAGCCAAGTTGGCTGAAATCACCCAGGAAAAGCTGTTTCCAAGGCCATCATCATTGCTTTTTCTCTCTCCTGCTGCTGAGGTCAATGAGTGAGCGTTATCATGATTCCTACCCGTAAATATCGATGTGAAAACTCTCATTGAATTCAGCACAAGTGAGGACAGGGCAATACAAGACACTCTTGGAAATCCCATCTGCTGCTCTGCAGTTTACTGCTCCATAAAAACAGGCAATGGCTATACTGCATGATGTGTTATGAAGGTTGAAATACTGGTACTTGAAAGAGTGCTTAATTAGTTCAGATAGGACATGGGTCCTAAGAAAGTATCAATTGTTACTAAGATTTTATTCTCTAGAAATACTGATGCCAGTTTTTCCCCAACTGACAGCTGGAAAGTGCTTGCAGTGACCTTGTCTGGATATTTCTTTTTTTATCATTTGCAGAGAAGTCAGAAATACGAGTAACACATTCCTTTAATGATTTGAACCACATACATCCTTCTATCTAAGCAATCTATGTCATCACCTGATTTTGAAATAAGTTCCTATTAATAAGCTACACCATCTAAAAATAATTATCATCAGGAAATCAGTTTTCAGATTGCTACAGTGCAAAAGATTAAGCATCCTACCACATGGGTTTTTTTCCTATGGTTGAAAACTTTTTTCAGTTTTTCTTTACTTTGTTAGTTCTTAACTACCACTGTTTATCTTGTACATGTGGTTGAACAGAACACATCTACCTATAGCTGTCAATCCAGCAAAACTGAGAACTCCATTCTTTTTTAAAAGATGGCAACAATCAATGTGAAATTAAAGAACACAGCTATAAATTATTCATGACAGTAAATCCCAATAAGTGAAGTATGCCACATGATGCAGAACATTAAAAATTTGCATTGTTTGCCATATACAGATCAATATTAAAGAGATTGTTAAATTGAGATCAGGGAAAACAGCAAACAATGAAAAAAATCAAAAGTGAACCACAACCTAAAATCCATAAATCAGTCAGTCATAAATAATTAAGGTGAGCAACCTTTCCTTTTGTGGAATATACAATAAAATTAGAGATCAGCACTTGTTTTGATAAAATTTCAAAACTTACACTATGCAACTCTCTTGTTTGAAGTTTTATTTATTAGCAGCATTAGTTGCTCAGTACTTTGCAATCTGATGAAAGCTCAGAACCACACTTTTAGCTGATGCAAACCTATTTACTCCACTAAAGCTGTTGATGATGTAGCATCTTAATCACCCGAAAACGTGGCGAGAAATGAAACAGTAAGCAAACACTTGAACAACACTCTGGCCTCCCCCACAGTCTGCTAAAGCTGATAAAGGTTCTCTCACCTACTGTTGTGATTTCATTCTCAGATCTAGAAATCTAGAGATCATACCTCTAAAACTAAAGACAGGGGACAATTTGTCATCAGCTTTCCTCTACCTACCCTGTAAACATTTAATGCAATAGGTCAGGTGAATCATCATCAGACCCTTTTCACTGGTGGGGAGTTTATGAGGTTCTATATCCCAGAAGAATGGCACCCAATTGCTCCTAAATGTTGACTTCACATCTCCAAGCATGGATATTCTGGATATATACGGTGGCAGTAACAGGTTTAGACTCTTCCAGAAGGGCATGAAAAATGTCACCACAGTGGTAGCACATGCAGACCTCTCACGTCACAGCCTCTCAGGTGGCATCCTGGTGATGTGTCACAGCACCAGGCAGAGGCAGTGCTGGTGTGTTCTGGCTGACAAATGCACCAGGATGGTACCAAGGGTCTGCTGCACCTCTCTGGATGATCTCAAACAGACAAAAAGCCAAAACACTGCAAATTATCTCCCTGGGGAAAAAAAATCTGTTGTCGTGCCAGCACGATAAATGTTTTAAGCATCGTTAGCAAGATTCCTAATTATGTATTTTGAATTAAGTTTTGTCACATGCAAATTATTGCTGCAGAATCAAAAAGCGGTAGAATTCCATGCAAAGAATTATGCCTAAGAAATTACTCCAGGACTGGAGCCAAATGAAAAATATATTTGTAAATATATTATGCATTGAATTCAAATTATGCAATTGATCACATTTTCTAACGTGGTAAGTAATGAGAATTCACAGTGAATTTTCTGCAACAACCGTTTGAACTGAAGGAAAGAGACAATTCATTCTGAAATGAATGGGAATGCTGTCTACAGTGGCCAGAGGCAGCTTTTGAGAATCTTATTCTTGATCTTTTTGGATTCAGTGGGTTCTGTTCTAGTTCAAGGCACTAAAAACTGAATGAAAAGCTGTGTTTCCTTTGCTTTCTGACAACCATGCTTAAACTGCTTCTGTCAATGTAGAGTGACCAAATACAAATTTTTTTTGCAGTGCATACAGTTTCCTTCTCCTCTTAACACTTTTGTCCAACCTAATCTATTTTCCACTTAAATACACAACTTAATAACAGACTGCACAAGCCACTCATGCATGTCCCATACCAGTACTGTTTCCTAGTATGGTGCAAACCTCAGATGTAGCATAACAATCATCTCCATCCTCCTGAATATACAAAATTATTTCTTCATTTCAGCTTCAGGACAGAAAAGGTAAATTTTTCAGCAGTGTTTTGTAAAGCTACATTAGTTTCAAAGGAAAACTTCTCTTCATATTAAAAGGTCACACTTAAAATATATCATTCAAGAACATTTATAAATGTTTCTGCTACCTCTGAAAAATATGCAATTCCCCAACAATAAAAATGCAATGGAACTATGAATTACAATTAATTGTGCTTAGACTGCTCTTTTATTTATCGGAAATAACTTTTGAAAACACTTCTGCAATAGCCTCCATGTTTTATTCAGAGTTGTGAATTCTGTTTTGCTCATGCATTTCCATATTTTGCTTTATGTTCAAAGATTTACTATTGTATTTTTCCACTTTAAGTGTATAACTGAAGCCTGTTCAATGTTTACATTTCACTGCTGTAGATCTCTAATTTTACTCGTATTCAATTTAAAGCTGTAATTTTATGATTCCTCACTTTCATGACTATTAATAGAAATGGAAATGCCTTTTATGGAGGCACTTAACTAATCATTACCAAAAAAAAAAAAAAAAATCAAAACCCCACAAAAACAAACAGACCACATTGTGCAGTTGTGTTCATAGTTTTCACAGTATTGAGAAGAGCACTGAAAGGTCAGAGGATGGACAGGCCTTTCCAAAACCAATCTTTCTATGAACTGAGGGTATAGCAAAGCTC
Source organism: Pseudopipra pipra (assembly GCF_036250125.1). Taxonomy (NCBI): domain Eukaryota; kingdom Metazoa; phylum Chordata; class Aves; order Passeriformes; family Pipridae; genus Pseudopipra; species Pseudopipra pipra. Next base: position 3,959,629 of record NC_087561.1, read on the forward strand.
TCTAGACACATGCTAAAAAAAGAACCAGGCCCATTGATTTCTGTGGATTTAGCCTCGTGTAAGGCAGGCAGATACTCCAGGTGTTGCCATAGTAGGGACCCAGCAAGGACAGAGTGTTCCTGACACAGCAATACCAACCCTGCTGCTGATGTAGTACTTTTCCAATTCATAAATTGAAGATTCTCCTCTTAGGGAAGATTAATCCAGCACCTTACACGAGCATGGTAATCATTAATGTGTATCTTGCATTTCTAAAACCTTGTCTCCAGCTAGAAAAAACCCCTCTTACACATGGTGATTATAGTTATAGTTACTCATATTGCCTCCTCATCTTCCCCACTTCCTGGGGTCTTAACCACAAAGAAAATTACTGCATTGCATTTGTACACCCATAAATGGCAATAAGCCTTTTTAAATGTAAACACTACTGTGGGTTTGCATGTCTTTTGAGAGAAAATATGATGGGAGAACTGTGGAACCCAGCATATTTTTCATTAGTTTATATAAAATATAATTTAGTTTTGTTACTGTTACAGCTTGCACACCAGTCCAAAAGATGTTGAAGCTCAGGCCAAACTTTAACTTCACTGGGAGGAAGCAAGAACCCAGGCAGTGCCCAGAATGGGACTGTGTGGGATGTGGGAGGTTTAGGAAGTGCAGAGAAAGCACTTTTGTTGGCACCTGTCTTAAGCATCCCAGCTGAAGGTCAGCATAAATCAACTTACTACAGAAACTGATTTTAGACAGACAATAAATGAAATTGCCCTGAGTACAGTGAGTATTTTAAAGTAATCATTTAGGATGGAAGTTTGCCTGTTGCAATGCTGTTACTGTGGATACTATAAATGAAACTTTCTGAGTGTGAAGGTTCTGGCACTAGTATGACTATTCTTGATCCCAGGTAGAGGAGCAAGAAAGGAAGGGAAATATCCCACACTCTTGTTGTTAACATTCCTGACAAGTGAGCTAAGGATGCTGGTAAACCACCATACTGCTAATGCTGCCATCTGAGCAATAAAACATGCCAAATTTTAAAATACACCTCCCTCAGGGGAGCAACTGAAAGCTGTTTACAATAGATCAGAAACTCCTGTCTGAGATTTATCAGCTGCTGTCACAGGTGAGAAGTGTTTACTAACAAAGCCAGAACAAGTGACAGAGAAGGTGATGACTCCTTCAGGATGCTCAGCCTTTGGAATAATTCATCTTTTAGCAAGCAGACGAGGCAAGTCCCACACTGGAGCTTTCAGCAGGCCAGCTTGGGCACAGCAAAAGCATTCCCTCCCCTGGGTAGATCTAATCTAGCCCAGCTGTATCTCCAGCTACCCTGAGGCAGGAAGGGAAATGGGAAATTATCAAAGTGGATCTGATTCTGACTTCCATGAGAGCACTGCAGAGATTCATTTCCCTGTATGTGATTTGATTAGATTAGATTAGACATCAGGAAGTAGTTCTGTACAATGAGGGTGGTGAGATACTGGAACAGGTTGCCCAGAGAAGCTGTGGATACCCTTGGAAGTGTTCAAAGCCAAGTTTTGAATTCTCTGAATGAAGATGTGAATATTTTTATAGATATTTCATTATGTTATATTTTGACTCCTCACCCAGCTGTTCTTTTTTTTTTTTTTACATAAATCCTTCGTTCCAGGTTGGCTGCTGTACATCACAATATTTTTGAGATCCCAGAGAGTGTTTCTTTCTACTCTTGAAAGCACCTTTCAGGGCCTGACAAGCATCTTCCATGAAAACTGACTCCAAGTGCGCTTGTCTTTTTAAATTAAATACCCACTGTCATTTACAAGCAGATTTCTTAAAAGACAACCAAAAGCCATGCAGACCTCAGTCCCTCCTTTTTTAGGACTCTAGCAGCCAGTAAAATGCCCCATTCTTATAGGTCCTATCACATATTGCATCAGTCTCAATACAAAACAATCTTGTTTATTCAACACACCAACATCCACTGCTCATTACAACCATTAACAGGTCCATGAACGGGAGGGGAGATCATTATCAGGTTTGATGGATGGGGAGCCTTTCTGTTCTGCATCTTCCTTGTCAGCTGATACCCTTTGTCAGGAACTACATTATAAAGGATCTTAGCATCTCTTCTTTTCTGTGGCCACATATTAAGCATTCCTACTTCAAGTCTGTTATAACATAAATATTCATAACACAAATATAACATAAATAACATAAATATTCATCAAAAGCAGGCTAAAGGAAGACAGTATAAGGAAGACAGTGTGTGACTACACCAAAAGGTATTTCCAAATAAATGTGTTTTCCTATTTCTTTGTCAATTCTTGAGAGCAATATTGAACTTCTGCTTCTAGTGGGGCTTTTCTTGTGACCTGGATCACAGGGCCTCAGCAAATGCACATAATAACTCTCCCTTTCTCAAATACTGACTCCCCTGTTCTGACTGCAAGCTCTTTGGGAAATAGATGACCTTTACTCCATAGCTTTAGAAAGAACCAAAAATTGTTCTCTAATCTCAGTGGCTGTTTATGTGTTCCAGCTTAAGTAGTGCTAGATAAAAAAAAAACAATCTACCTGTGTTTTTACATCTATACCTTTATGATGGAGTCATTAAAAAGTTTCTTAGCAACACCTACATTTAAAGGCTTAAAACAAAATCCCATTGAAGCTCCTCTAGGTACCTTGAGGTTACAATAACCAGAAGTTTGCAAATGGTAGCCTGCAGCCATAACAAAAGCTTGCTTGATTTCTCTATTCAAGAGGTGGAAGAGTAAAGAAATAAATATGCAATGTGCTTTCCTCTGTGGGGGAAACAAAAAGCAGCAAAACCACAACAAACAGGAACAGGCAACAACATTTGGAGATAACACCACTAAAATAGAGACAAGTTGCAGCCTGAGGGCACCAGCCTGCCTTCCCTTAAACTTCTACTGGGTAGAATCCTCTCCTACAGGACCCTTGTTTTGCTGAACTATGTAACATCCAACGATCATTAGATGGACCACATCAAACCAAATGATGACCAGACGAACTTTTATCCTTCCTTGCCTCTTCTCTTTCCCTGCACCATAAATGAAACAAACTTCGATCATCCATCCTTTATAAACTTATCACTTTTCCCTCCATGCTGTTTATCTATTGCCTCTAAGATTTTTTTTTTTTTTTTTTTTTTTAGGTTTTGAAGAGCTTAATGAAAGGAAGAGGCAAAGACAGGCATCTGAAAGAGCAAAACTGGGCAGCAGATGGAAAAAAAAAATCACATGAATTAGGCAAGATTCATAGCTACTGAAAGAGAACGTGCTTCCACTGACACTAAAAATGTAAGAAATGTGTGCAGATATCCATGTTTTTCAGATATTGCCATTCACAGTACCAGCACTGCTACAGGAATACCGACTTTCCACTAACACAGTGCAATCCTGTTTCTCCCACACTACCAAATACATTTATATCTAAATCACAGAATTTATTGCTTTATATTTCACTTTCTGACACACAGTCATGGCTGAATCCCCGAGTTACTTCTTCTCTCAGCAAAAACCATATTAATACCCCTGCAAGGGAATATCTAGCAAATTTATTATAAGAGGAAATGGTTAGACATATACAAACCTCTGAGCAATTTAATCTATGCATCAAAATACTCATTGTTCTGAATAAATTGAAAATGGAAAGTGTAACACAGATCTGAATTTAGAGTACAAGCAAATAAAGTCACTCAAGTAGTTTTGCTATCCCAAATTGAAGTACTTAACATTTCTTAATTCAAAGCTATAAAAAAATTCCTTCCTGTGGGCACTGTAGAGAAGTAATTTTTTTTTTTTAATTACAATGAACAGCCTGGACTTCTATCAAATCTGATTTGGTTTTGGTCTTTTTGTCTCTAGGGATTTTTTCCCAATCAAATAAGAAATGCAATGCACTGGAGGGAAGGCAGTATATTGAAGCTTCAGTAAGGCAGCAGATAGACAAAAAAATCTTATTTTAGAAGTAGGATGGACTATTGATATCAGCAATCCTGAAGCAATATAGAATTTACTCCTTTTAGAAATGCTTACGATTCCCAGTTTATCACAGAATCCAAAGTCTAATCCGCTAGGCCTGAGTTTAACATATAATTGATGAAAAATACCTTACAAGGTTTCCAACCTTAAACTTTTATGGTTGAGACAGTGTTACCTTTATCAAAAAGCCCCGAGCACAATGCAGCTGAATGACTGCACATTGCGACTTTCTGAGAGACTTTCTCTGCTCCAGCAAGAGCAGCTTAAATGTGCTTTTTATTTTTTTTTCTTTCAATGAGTCAGAAATTGTCCTTTCTACAGCCTGAGGCAGCCTTTACTGCTCTTCTAGCTGGTAGAGCATTGTCATCAGTCTGGATATTGTGGTGCCCAAATGCCATGTCATCTAGTAGGGGAGTTGTCGGGGCTGTGAAGCTTGGGTTTGTTTTTAATGTAACAAATTAGCGTGTTTCACATATAAGCAAATCCCAAAGCAGGAGGGTCTTACAGCACTCAGGTAATTCAGCCTCCCAGGAATCCCAGGTCAGCACAGAGCCCTGATATCAGCAGAGCCAGTGCTGCCTCACGCCTGTGCTTTCATCACTGACTGAGGGAGAAGGAGATTCCTCCTGCTGTTCGCACAGCTTGGGCCCCACTGCTGCATCTCAGAACCTAAACTATTAAAACACTCAATTGCAGAGGTGGCCACACCTCCCAGTATAGACTCAAAGCAGCAGTTAATTTTGTGTTTTCTGTTTGTTTTTGTTTTTTTTTTTTTTTTTCAGAAAGCAACACATTTCTATAGCATCTTGAATTCTTCAGGGGTTTGGTGTAAAATCTGTCCCCTTCAACTAAAACACCTTATTGTTCGATTTTGGTTGTTGCCTTTTTTTTTTTGTGTGCCATAAGCATTAAAATTCTTGTTGGCTACAATCTGTATTCCCTTACCCTTACACCTGTTCTTTAGCTTTTACATTCTTATATAGCTGTTACACTATACAGGTAAAAACATATTTGCTGATGATAACAGTAAACCATGTTTGAGTTATACTGAAGCATTTTTCTGATGAAGAGTTTCCCATTCAAGTAACACCCCAGATTTCATAGCACTGCTGAACCTGTGTAAAGCTGGCAGACTCCAGCTGTGACACTGCCTCTGCTGGGGTGAGCTGGGGAGGGCTGTGGGTGTAGTAGTTTATGCTAAGGGCTAAATACTGGATAATTTATGCAACTACTTAAATGCAAGATGCTAGTGAGCTCTCATTCCCATGAAATTGTACCATAGCCTTAGCATTTGAACTAGTCTCAGGCACAGCTTCCAACCTCCAGCTGTTTAATTCTCTAGTACTTTTAATATTTCCACATCTGCATATGATTATATGTCAAGCATATACATTATTCCTATTAAAAAGGTGCTATATAAACCAGTTCCACTATTGCTGCTGTTAAAAAGTTTGACTTGTGTTTTGTCCCCTGAGGAGAATTTAATGCACAAGAAAAATACCACTTCCCTGAATGTGGCTGGAAAATTTATAAGGACTGGCAAGCTTTTGTCCGTGTATCCTCACATTTACAACAGTGGGATCTGTTGCTCAGTAAGATTAGCACGTACCAGATCTACAGCCCTGACAGGGCTCCTTTGTTCCTTTCTTAGAGAACATAAACCATCACTAACATATGACTTATCATTCTTTATCTTAGTCCGTTTCTGTGAAGTCAAACCTAATAGTCACAATGTGTAAAATGCACCTGGTTACGTAGTCCCCCTATGCTGCTGCATTGGAAGTCTATAGAATGAGGAAAAATAAAAAAAAAAATTGATCTATTTCTGTTCTTACATTTATACAACTCGAGATCTGTGTGTATGTGTTGTATTTCTTAATATATATGGCTATTTAAACCATAATAATCCTTGTATGCAGAGTAGTTAGAATTCAAATGAGAAAGCAAAATCCACTCCCATTTCACTTATTACTTGATGAAATTGTATTGAATTATATCCATTACTCTTCTCCCTCTTCATTTCAAATAACACTTTCTGCTTTAAAAGGCTAATAATGGTCAAATAGCCACAACTGGCACCCACTGGTAGGCAAATGGAGAGCAACAAAGTGAGCGAGTTTGAGAGGCTGGTTAACTCTCTGGAGTAGAAGTCTCAGTATTTGTCCTTCTTAACCATCATGTAAAAAGATTTTGACAAAACTTGTACTAGAAGATGGCTCTTTTTTTGTGCAAGCATAAAACAAAGAAATATAAATGTGGAAACAGGAAAATGCAGATTTACCAGTTATACATGGGAAAAGCAGAAGGGTTTTTTTGCACACTCAAGAAGTGTGCATTCCTAGCAATTGTCTTATAAAGAATGGTCCTACTTGTCTATTTTAAGGACAGAAACAATGCCACCTGAGGACGGCCAATCCTCTGAACAAAGCACAGAGGATTAACACTTTTTGGCAATCAGCTGGAAGGATATAATTCTTTCTCACACTTTCTCAGTTCACACTCTAAGAAATACACCTGCAGAAAATCAAAGCAGGTGTATGATGACATTCAGAAAAAGGAGGTAATTTTATTAGAGCAAATTGTTGTAAGTAGCCATGTTGTTTTCAGCAACCTACAAAAGAAGCATTACATTTTTTAAACTTATTCATCTTATCTCCTAACTCCTTCACCAAAAATCTCACATCAATCTGCAAGAATCTTTTATTCACTGGCTGCTCTTTCAAATGACCAACAATTAGAACAGTTGAACTGCATTACAAATCTAGCCTTCTGGTTATGGATTTTTAATTACTCTCAATTACTCTTTCTCTTTTTTTGATCCTTTATTACTTGTTTTTGCCAAACAGGATCCCAATCCAAGAGCCATTCAACTCAGCAGGAGTCATTCCATTAATGAAGTTTTGATCTGTAACAGCTTCTTTCATTTGCACTACAGACTATCAGGATCAAATCACAGCTGAATGATGTGGTAAAGCAAATTGACTCATGAACAGCAGAAATTAAAAAGTCTGGCTTCCAGATAATTCCTGGCTTATTACCAGCCCCAGCCCATCTCCCCCGATAACTCCCGCTTCCCCACAGCTCTATCCTGCAGTTCTGCCCTGCACATTCCAAGTCCTCCTGGTATTGTTTTCCTCTCCCACCGCAGCTTCCTCTGGTCTCCAGGCCTTTCCCCTGTTATACTCTACATCAAAGCAGCCATCCTGCCATGCTGATGGCTCTGCCTTGTGCTGTGCAAGCGAGGAGTTGTCTGAAAGGTTGTTGGTTTTATGGCTGTTATAAACTCAACTGAGAGCAATGCAGTACTCCCCGTTTCTCTCTCACTAAAGACTCTTTTCCATGTGTCCAGCTGCCAGTTTTAACACAGTATGTAGGAACTTGACATCTTCCAGATCTCTCTGTGCTATCAAATTAGTGGATATTTGCAAATTTGTTTGGAGTTCGCTAAAAAAATATCAAAAGCTGCTAGGAGGTGACTCACAGGGAGATGGACAATGTCATCATGAGTTGTGTTTCCTTGAAAAGTTAGATAGACTAAATGTTCCCAAGAAGAAGGTTACAGTCTTATAAAATCATGGACCAGGTATGAAAGTGCACTGGCAGCCAAATCATTCATTTTCAAGAATGGGGTCATAAAAGAAGAGTTCATTTGCTCAAGTGAAATAATTCTGATGTACATTTGCAGTAGAGTGCATAAAGCTCTCAAGGTTATTGAATCTGCAGTGAGGGAAGACTTGTTTCCAGCTCCCTGGCTGCAGGTCATTGCAATCCCAAGCAAGTGATCACAGTTAAATAGCTAATCCTGTTTATTCTAGAGTTTAGCTTGAAAGAGAACAGAAAATCTCAGGTACAAAATTCAAGGGTAGTTGGAAACTGAGCTGAACATCACTGTGTAGGCTTATGTCTTTGCAAGACTGAATTGCATTCTGAAATCTGAAATTCTCAGTTTTAGGGGGAGTCATTTTCCTTTTATCCACAAAGTTTGCTTCTCCCTTCTGCTTTTGCATCAAGAAGAGAAAGCGAGTTTTGCTCACCGAGAGAGCCCATGCAGAATGTCAAACCATTGTCCTCTAGCTACACATTCGACTGATGTTTACATCTGCAAGTTCCACTGGAGAAACACACTGAGCACAGTGTTGCCATCAGTTAAAATACCAGGCTGCCTCTTTACAAGGCAGACTGTGCATAGCTAAGTGTCGAAATATGTTCCCAGTACTCTTATTATTACGATATGACCAAATAGTCTTCACATTTTAATGATGTTGTCTTCTCGAGGGATGATAATAATTTAATCTGCTTCAGTGGAAGCAATAAAAATTCTTGTACTCTTACACATCTGCCTGCTGTCAATACTGGATTTTTTCCACATTTCTCTTTATGTAGAATGAAGAACCATTTACCAAACATAAATAGCAACTAGCAAGCTGAGATAACCCCATCTAAAAATGATTATTATAAGATCCTTGACTTTTTCCTCTCTGTCCTTCAAATGAAAACTCTTAGAAGTTAACAAACTGAATTCTCTTTTTTTGACAGAAACACCAAACAATGCTTGAAACGCTGCCCACATCTGTGAAACTATATCTAATCAAATTCACGTCTGCATTGGTTGCCTGGGTAACAATCAGACAGTTGCTCCTACAAACAAACTGCAAACAGCAGAAGGAAATGTGCTCTAAGTGGAAGCATCTACTTCTCTGAGCTTTAGCCTTGTTAGTTTAAGAAATAATCACATAATATGATCTTATTCACAGGCAGCAGATGAATGGAGGGGGGATATTATACACTGATTGGTTCTCTCATGAGGATAAGGAAGACACAGGAAAGGTTGTGAGCAAATGAACATAAAAGCACAGTTCCATTTTTATCATTCTCTCCTTTTCTTCTCCCTGAGAAGCACAGCATGGCATTTGGATGTAACTGTATGTCACTGCATAAAAGGGTGATTCATTCCTTCTTTTTCAGGACATACTTGAAGTTATTGTCTACATTTTCCCCCCACAGCACAGGCCCTTAATTGATCGGCTTCGTTTTAGACTCCTCCTGATGACACAGAGGAGAGATGGCTCTTCTGAACGTATAGAGACGCGATAGGCACTGCAAAGGCCGTCGTTTCCACAGCAACAGGGACCATGCAGGAGCTGTGAGCCAAACTTCATCTTCACCCCTTCCCTCCCTCCCCCTCCTAAGTCTGACCACACAGGTTTCCTTCTTCACGCTCACCACAGACGCTTCCGGGAGAATCCAGCTACATTCGGACGCCTGAATGTCCCTCACACACTCAAATGGAGGAGTTGTACAGACAAGCATTGGCTTCAGGGCTCACGTGATTTTCAAACAAGTCTAGTTTGTTAACCTCAAGCATTCAAAAATCATGTTTAAAAAAAGTAAGAATCACTTACATAAAATCTTGAGACTCAGATAATAAATACCTTTGCATGCGGTTTAATTTGACTTCTGGGTTATGAGGCTTAAGCCCCTTCTCATAATAAGGTTGGCTTGAAAGTTAGGTGGGTGTTTATTGGTGGTGTTGCTTTAAATAATAAAATGTAAGCTGCTTACAAAATAACTCAGACACAGGAGAAAAAGGATCTAAATAAACAACTATTATGCTAATATTCATAGTAACCCGCTCTAAATTAGACATATTGCAGTTCTCCTGTAGCACTGGTTTAAAAAAGGAAAGAAAATAGAATTGTCAAAGGGATGCTCCTTATCAAAACCTGAATCACTTACCTGCTAAAAGTAAGCACTGCAGAGGAACATACTTGTACTGCAGATTTCCCACACAGCACAAAGCCCCTAAATAGTGCCTTACATCATGGGTTTCAAGTTGGTGGGCGTAACTGCAAAACTGAAATCATCAGTAAAAAACAAATATAAAAAATGCTAATCTGACATCCTGGCCACAGTAGCAGAGCTGACAAAAACAAAACTAATGTGGGAAAGGTACATCAGCAGGCTGGTTACTTGCTTTGCCAGCAAATAAGCCTGTTGCAGTAGCAAGGATCAAATGCTGGCTGTTCTTCATGGTCAGTGTTTCCATCGCATTCATAGCTCTGTTTATTTCATTTATTATCTTATGCAAGCAGTAGGCAGTCACTACATAATGCTGCACTGTTTACACGGCACAGATTAACAGAAACCAGCTGTGAAGTAAATGCTTTCTTCACAAATCTTTACACTTGTCACGTTTGTATGGGAGAGAGCAGATTTTGTACAGAAAGGCTTCACCTCTGTGCATGGGTTTGCAGGCATGTGTGCACATGCACCTTCTCACCTCACCTCAGGGCAATCAGCTCCCAGGGAACTCCCAAATTCCCTTAGACTCTGGTGTAATTCCAAGTCAAATAGAGCTACTGATCACAGGGTGTTTAAATTCAACCAAACAGGGAGACTTTCTAAAAGGTCGATAAAGGTAAGGGAAAGCTTTTTGCTCCCTTGAGAGCTCTGAAACAAGTCCATGGCTGGGCTCTGGAGAAAAAGGGGAATTTCTGTTTCCTGGTGCTTTAGTTTAAAATATTTTTTTAAGGAAATGTCACGCTTTTAATCAAGAGCAACTGTTCAACAACTCCTTGCCTTTTTCCTCCTTCTTGGACCACAGTCTACTTATGTGTACATCAATCAGATTGTAAAATATCATGCCCAGGATTGGAACAGGAGCAAGGATCATCTCCTGAAGGTACTGCAAGCACTGGCCTTCCAGCTACTGCAGTTCCAGCTTTGAACAAATGTCCTGAAGCAGTTGACTTTGGTGGCTGCTTGTTGAGATGTGTTTCCATACGGAATCAAATACAGAGGAAAGCATGAGATATAAAGTTGTGAACATAAACAAGCAAATCAGGAATGCACTACAAAAGCAAACACAGTCCTCAAGTCCTCAATATTAGAGCATCCACCATTTATGCCTCTGCTGACCTTACCCACAGGGATTTGGTAGGTAACATGAAGAAACTGTCATCTATACTTTCTGAAGTCAGTAACATATTAAAGTATTAGAATTTTAAGGACTGCTTTTTGTTGTTTGTTTTTTTCTTCCAACTCTGGAAAAATGTGGACAATCTTCAATTTCATAAAAACTTTCCCTACAGGCTTTTACATACATATCAACCTGAAACAGATTACTTGGTTTTCACTAACAAAAAATGAGATTTTTCCCAGTGGTTTAGCAATAAACACTTAGAGATTATTTTAAGCTTATTGCAAAGCAAAACACTTTAATGTTTAGTGTAGTTTGAAGAACATTTTTTCCTGAGAAATATATTTTTTATTTCTTTCCTGTCCCCACAGTATCATTTTTCAGATGTAGAAAAAAGCCAACGGGTCATGATGATACTGACAACACTTTGGGAAAGCATCAGGAAAATGGAAGTTGCCTTGTGTGACTTTTTTTCCTGAGAGATCTGGAGTTTTTTGGTTGGTTGGTTGGTTGGTTTGGTGGTTTTTTTTGTTGTTGTTGTTTTATTTTTACATCTTTACTTATTGCAGAGACATTTTATAGTCTCAGCTGGGCATCCTTTCTAAACTTATCTTGAAACTGAATGGCTAAAATGAACAAATGAACAAATAAATGAATGAATGAATGATTAAGACATTAACCTAGTAAGTAGAAACTGAGGCAGATTATGTGTACTCTGAAGTAGTACAGAAAGAAACAGATGCCAACAGTCTTAAAACCCCTCATTTTGTCTGAGGAGAAGAAAAAGTTCTCAACAAACTAGTGCTAAATGAAAGATACCCTTAGAAAACTGCCTTATGTAGGGAATTATGTTAAAATATAACAGGAATAATGAGATACAATACAAATAAAAGATAAAAAGCATGCTATGTATGCATTAAGCTTTGCTTTAAAAACCGTATTTTTGTGGGAAAATAAAGAACCTGGGGACGTTTATTGCCAATATTACAATTATTTTAACCAATTAACTGATCCAATATCCTCTGTGAAAACAAGCTTCTATGTCAGCAATTTTTTGCCCTTTCTGCACCAGACTTTAAATATGAAATTCAGCCATCAAAGTCTACCATGGCCATCAAAGCCACAAACCCATAGCCATCCACCTCTACTATAGTCACAACAACTGAAAGCAGAACTTACTATAGAACACTATTTCATAAAAGTGGAAGTTATTTTTACTTCTTACCTCCTGCACATATGTCCCAGGGAGAACTCACAATCTGTGCTTCCCATTTCTGGAAACAATGCACTTTACTTTGTAAACACTGGTCTTATGCACCACTCAGGTATCCGTGGTTACATAGATGTAAAGAGCTCTTGAGTTACATCCTGCTTGTTTGCTAGTTTCTATGCCACTGAGAGTTGCTGCAGCAGCAACTACCATGGGTCTGAACCAGAGTCTACCATGGTTGACAAGGAGATATCTAATATCTGAATATCTAAATAAATTAGGCAGTTGGTACAACCCAAGTTGGTCTCAATTTATATGCAGAATAAGCAAGAAAAGAGGAGAAGAGAAGAAGGTTTTACAAAGTCTATTTTCCAACTCCACGTCATCTTTCCATGACATCAACTGAAAAAGCCTGTTACTTGTTCTTTCACTACATTGCCCTTCCATGACCACCAGTGACACCACAGAGTCCAGACCTGTTGGTAAAGGTCATCCTAGGGCTACTCGGGTCAGTGGAGCTCTGCTGACTCCAGCAGAAGCAGGAGATGCTACCAGAGGGTCTCCATGCCAAGCCTACCTTCTCCAACCTCACAGTGAAGGCAAGGCTAGGAACATCCTCAGCTCCTTGCCAGGGGACAGTGGGCTCTGAGGTGACACTGCTGCCCAGTGCCTTGCAAGCCATAAAATACAAGCAATTTACTACTGATGTCAGCAAGGAGCAGGCTTGTTTACCTTACTTTTATTTGGCAAAGGTTGGTCTTTGTGCCCTCCAAGCAAATGGTCTCCTGTTCTTGCCTTTTGGTTGTAGCCTTTGCAGAATGGCAATTTGCTCACACCATTTCCAGCAAACAGTGCTTGAAGGTCAGTGCTAATGCACTGGCATCTGTAAAGCACATGGGGACAGGACAGAGCCCCCAGCACCTGGCTCGGAAATATAACACAGATGTTGCTCTTCTTCCTTTCCACTGAAACATCCAGATGAACCCCGTGCAACAAGGTCTTGGACACCTTCTGTGCCTTCTCCAGACATTTCAGACCAGGCTTTCCTGAGAAGTCAAACTCAACATTGCCTAAACATTGCAGACTGACAAAAGGTGGGTTTTAATTTTCTTCCCCTCTTTGCACCCCTTCCCTTCACCAATACACATCCATTGAAATTTAGAAAGATGTCCACTGCTGCCCTTCAAGTGGCTACAAAGAGAGGAGGGTGAGACTGGCATTCCATATATACCCTTTGCTGCTCACTGTGTTAAACCAAGGAACTTCACCATTCACATACCAGAGTTAATTACCCAAAGAGAAAAAAAGTGTTGTGAAGGAAGCTGAAATTCACTGTTTTTACAGAGTTTAACACATGCAGTGGCTCATTCCAAGCTATGTTCTAAAAATGAAGGTGATCTGTGTTCTGCCACCACATTTCACAAATTGCTGTTTAGTCTTGGATCAGAGAAGAGCTTGACAACACATTGCTGTAAAAATAAAATGATAGATTCGGGTCTGCATTTTACAGTCCCACAACACTGATCTTTGATATTTCTTAGGCAAACTTTCTGTTTGAGGCTTGGAGACGGTTTTATTGTTTTTCCTCTCCTAGAAAAGATTTGTTGCCCATATTCAACCTCTGAAATCTCTTGCGCGCTCCCTGTCATACTATTTTTTAAAAACAGCATTTGATCTTGTGGAATAAATAGCGTGAATAATTCATGAGAAAGACATTTTAAAGCCCGAATTCCACCCTTCCTTTCTTCCTCATACTTTTTCATTCGGCATTAAAACTATTATAAACAGGCCCGTTTTGGTAACAAGCTAGACTGCCCGTGGGCAGCAGGAGTATCATCAGTTAGAGAAGAGAAACCACGCACAAAAAAAAATCAAACCCTTAAATAAAACACTGGAATAATAATAATACTGCCAAGGCAGTATTGATTCAGCATACTCTTGAATTATGTTAAAGCTTTTAGTTCCGTGCTCTCTTCCCCTTTTTCCTTAGGACCATATTATATTAAGTCATATACCTTTCTGAGACCTTATACTACAGCATTTAAACATGACTGTCAGCATTACCAGCTTTTTCAAGTTTGTAAATAACATTTAGTTTAAAAACATATCTCCACAAATCTGTGTTCCTAAGCTAATATTTTTCTCATTAATATGTTGTATAGGCCATTATTTAACACTTTTAAAAGCATGACATACTGCAAAGCCTTAAACTTATCACATTGTTCATGAGTGACAGACAGTGGTCAACATTTTATACCAAATGGGGGAAGACTGCTGTTCCTTGGCTCTGTTCCTTGTAGGTTTTTGAGATGATACTAGGGATGACTAGCTGGGGTGACACTCCAGCAGAGAGGTTGGCACTCTCCCCTGGTTCAGAAGGGATAAGGAAGGCAAGAACAATTTCCAATCCTACAGATTCCCAGGGAACTCAGATTCATCCTGTGGTCTGGAACCACTTTATTCTGCCCCTCGCTTGCTTTGAAGTACACCTTTCGTCTCTTATAGCTCTCCTAAAGGCTCAGGGAAGAACACCAGGGTAAATTAGCCCATCTGTTTTCATTTGGCAGGGATTCAGCAAAACACAGCTCAGCCAAGTGCTTAAATAAATGCTTAACCTTAAGCTTTCTATTAAGTACCTACGAAAATGCTTTACTGGATTAAGAACAAAAACTACTGGAAAAGGAAGGAGGTCTTCATGGTCTGCTGCACAGTCAGAGGCTTGGCAATGGAGAGGAGACTGCTTTCAACATTTGCCAAGATTTGTGGTATGGGACAGTGGAGATGGTGGCCACATGTGACCACAAAACAGGAGAGGGACTGTGGCATGGAGCTTTCACGTGTCGTTTGCATGGAAAAAAAAGGAGGAGGATCGCGCAGCAGTGCTTTTTGACAGTGTTTCAGTTCTACTGGCTTGTGTCTTGGGCTGCTTCACCCTCCAGATACTAGAGTGGCACAAGTCTCAGGGAGGCACAGAGGCGAAGGCCTTAATTCCCAAGAGGGCAGAGACCATTCCCCCATCGGTGCAGGGGGACACAAGCACAGGGACACTGCACAGCTTCTCTGTCTCCTTTGCACGAGGGCCAGTGCTCATATCTGAAGTCCTCACACAAGCACTGCTCTGTTCCCTCAGCCCTGGGAGGTAGAAGCAAACAGCTCAACTTTTGTGTGATGATGGGGGTAATGAAGATCCAGGCAGCAGTTTCTCTACAGGTTCATAACAACTCTCCCTTTGCAATACAAATACTGCCTGCAGGTGTTTACTCCTGCCTTTTTATACTAAAATGAGACAACAAGTTTGCACATGACTAATCTCTTCATAATGCATTTTACCTCCTGCAAACTGGTTATAAATACAATTATTTTTCAAAAGACTGAGAAATCTGCCAGATCTTTATATAGAGGTCCTTGTGGAAAACACAATCCATCACCTTTCTAGTAAAGAACTATACAAAATGAAATATTTAATAAGTGATAAATTAAATATTAATGGCCAATGCATCACAGATGTCTCCAAATGTTTACATGGGTATATAAGTTAGAGTGCTTATTTTTGTAGCAGCTCAGCCCGTTCCCACCTAATTTGCTTGCTAACTGCTTCACAAGCCTCTAAGCAATCCCACGGCCCCAAAGTCACCTCTAAGCAAAAGTTCCAGCTCTAGGCCTCCAAACCCAAGTTGTTTCAGTTCCTCCTTCAGCATCTCTCAAATGTCCCCTTACCTTACCATGGGCTTCTGGGCTTATCTGTGTCTGTCTCCACCACCCCCATTCAGTTTTACTGCAGTTGGAGGTTGTGGTGATACAAACAGGAATCATTAACCCCTGCTTTCATTCATACCAGAGGAAAACAGCATCCTCCTCTGCAGAGGGAACTGCAGAGGTTTTGTAAGAAGTTTTGAGCTGGTAGTGGAGGGGAGGCTGAGGAGGCTGTTCAGGAAGTGCTGTGTAAAAAGCAGACCGTCCTGCTGGGGTAATTAAAGAGCTCCTACTGGATTTATTCCAAGATCAAAGCCCTAAACATATTTACTTATTTAACTCCAATATCTTTGAAAAGCTGCACACAAAGGACTTCTGAAATGCCTGTTCTGGGATGGGGGGGGTAGACCCCAAGCCCAGGCCCCAAAAGTATTTGCTACCGAGTCCCAGCACCTCCAGTGATGCTGCAGAGCAGCTGGGGTTTAGCAGCTCAGATTTTGGCCAGAGCCCAGGGATGTTCGCCACAGTGGTTTCCACTCTCTAACACCAGTGTGCAATGCAGCCAGATCCAATTTCCAAAACAAGCATTTCTGTGTCTATGTGTTTGTGCCTCTGCTAAAGCCTCTCATGTAGCACCTCTCCCCGTGCCCCTGTGGTGCCACCCTCCCCTCTGAGGAGCACGAGTGAAGCCAGCCTGCAGGAGTTAACAGCGCTCATTAATCGGCCAATGGAGCAGTGCCAAGCCAAGGGAAGAGCTCCTTCCCTCCCACCCACCATCCTGGAGCTGAGGAAAAAATCCCCGCTGGGAGAAGGAGCTGGATCGAGCAGCCCAGAGAATGGGATGCCCAGAGGCCATGGGGTCATGCCTTTTAACTGGAAGCAGTGACACCTGCGCTTTTTGCACAGCTTTTGCTAAAGCAGTGCAATACCTGGCTGGCTTTGCATCACCCCTCACAGAGAAAAAAGCTCAGCCCTTCTCAAACAGCCTAGGCACTTCTCTCCCTGCAGCCTGTTATACAAATATATATTCTGAGCGTTTTGAAAAAGTCAGTTCTCCCCCAAAATCAGCTTGCTGACAAAGAGTATTAGGCCATCTGGGACAGCTGCTGTCTCTCATGGAAATCAGTGGGGTTTTAAATCCTGCAATTTTTTCTCAACACCTGAAAAAAAGCCCCATGGTGGCAATTCTCACAAATTCTTCCACTGACTTCTCAAGAGCAAGACAAACCCTAAAAAGAATGTAAGGTTTCTAATCCCCTTTAAAATAGTTTAGGTATGTATGATGGAAGTGGCTGTGAGAGGTAACTGCTGCACGGGGGCCCAATTACTTACACAACTTCAAAACAAACCAAAACTCCTGGCTGCTGTGAGTGAAAGGCTTAAAAGATAGTGGGTCAAGAAATGGATAAAAGCATCATTTCAGACCTATCTATAACTGTCAGTTTAAATTTGTTTTTCTTTATTCTTACTACAAATTATCATTTACCTAAATGTGACTCTTACCTGTCACTGCCGTTCTTTGTGTGTGGTTGGTTGGTTGGTTTGTTTGTTGTTGTTTTTTTTTTAACTTGAAGCTCCTGTTTCAGATGTATAAAAGCCTTCCAACTCTACAGAAAATTGACAACAAATACCATAAAACCTTGCCCCAAGGTTCATTAGGTCTTTAGAGACCTGCTGTGGTGTTAATGTGCCTTAACATGGCCTGAAAAGGTTACAGACATGGAGAACTGATATCCCTTACAGAAAAGATTTTCTTTGTTGCCTTCCTTGGTTTTTTTAACAAAAGCCTTCTCATTATGAAGATCACCTATAAACTATTCCACATAGTTTTGGGTTGAGTTGGAGTCTCCTTGTGATAAGTTCAAGTAACAGAAACCCTTCTTCACCTTTAATTACAGTAGCAGTGTTGGTTGGTACTGCATTAAACTGACCTTTGGCTTTATGTTAGCTGAGCTAAATAAATAAAAAAATCACAATTTCCCAGCAACAAACACAAGCATATCTTATCATTCACAGTGTGAAGTTGTTACTACAGTGCCATCTTCAGTGTGTTCCATAAAGTGGAGTTTTCCAGTAGAGGATTTTTCTTTGTTCTTTATGAGTTGGAAATGGATTAAAATAATTTCAACTGCGGAGAAGGAAGAGTAAAAAAAAAAAAAGTAAAGCCTTCTCTTTTTGTTAATAAGAAGCAGAGTGTTGTGATTCAGAAAATAAATAAATTATTATATCAGAAGCATATATAATTATGAGGCAAAACGATCTGAGTCTGCCCACCAAAACAGGCTTTGAGGCAAAAAATGGTTGTTCTCATCTACTGCCAAAGACACTCAGTAATACCTCATGGAAATGACAATTTTGCATGTGCACATACATTATGTGTAGTACATTACAGAACCATTAAAAGTTGTTAAAATGCCAGTTTGACTGTACATTATTTACAGACAGGGAAAAGACGTGTGTCTCCACAAATCTGGCAGAGAACCTGGTCTAGTTGCACTGTGGAGGACATGACATTTGGCCAAACAAGTTCTTCCAGCCTGGTCCCAAACTTTAGAGATTAGATTGGACCCAGAAGTGAACACTGTAAAGTAGACTAGCCCATATACTGAAGTATCAGTCAAGGAGAGTCCTACATTCCTGATTACAGAGCTACTCTGCTGTTCTGCTCCTGTTACTTTGCTTCTCTGCAATGTCAAAACAAGGATGTTCCTGAGCCCTGCTACAACCCTGTTGCTTGGCTCAAGCAATGGATGGTATAGGACAAGACACCAGCAAAGGTCACTGCCATGCTTCTGTTGTCTCTGGGGACATCTTTGTCATGATGCCCATGGCAAATGCCTGCACAGTAGGTATGAACACATTGTTCCTTCAACCTCACATGCCACTGAGACGCAGTGGGCAAACCAACCTCACACATGTATAACGTCAAAGGGAATTCTGGTGTGGAGAAAGGAAATAGGAACTGACTCCAGTTCTACACCTCAGTCCCACAACTTGTCAGCAGTGCAAAAACACCCAGAAGTGCCAATGTTATAGGAAAATATGAGTGATTTTATTATTATAATGCAGATGTTCTTTTTGGATGTTCTATTTGCTTGTCACTTTTGGGCTAAAGTATTTTCTTGCATATGGCTCAGAGCTGTATTACTCTGTATAGAGTAAACAGCTCTATTTAATAGAGCCTACAGAAAGGAAAGCACAGCTTATCCACTTTAAGTGATATTTCTCAATCTGAACAATAGAGCACTATGTACAGTACAATGGTATTCCTCTTTTGAAATGGATTGTATGCTGATAATAGTCATCATTTGCATACTGCTTTCATTTTGAAGGCACATTACAAATGTAAAGGAATCCTCACCAACACACTTTACAATTTATAATCCTTACTATCTTGGCTGTCATATGCTGAAGTGGTATAAATTACTTGACAAAGCTACACAGAGAGAATGTGTCACGCTCATTTTGTTGACCATTACTTGTCTAGTTACTGTCTATGTGACTATTGCAGCAAAATCACAAGATCTTGCTTGTGGCATAGCTCTAACAGCTGAACTGAGCCTCCAAATTATAGGGGAAGCTACTTAAAAGATAAAACCTCTTACAGCTTCCATAGCTTATGTTCTTGAGAAAGGATTACAAAATATGGCCTTGTTTGCTGGCAGAAACCCAATTCTCCCAAAGTACTTCCTGAATATTTTGCTTAGTTAAGGCAAAAGTCACTTTCACTGAACAAAAAGAAATCTTAAATCTCAGTTATTCATGATGTTGTTGTTCTTTATTGACAACTTGGAAAACCATGACAATTAAAAGCAAAGTTTTTTGGACCCAATCTCCTGATCACATTTTTAAAACCACTGATTTACTGAACTGATCCCAGAAACAAAGATCTTCAGAAGTATAAAACAGGGCAACCAATGGCAATATTTAAGAAGGAAACTATATGAACTCCAATTATTTCAAAGTGCTAACCCCATCCAAAGAAATCACCCCTTGTACGACATTTGTACTCTTGTTTCCAACTTCACCAAATTGCAGACACAACTCAACAGGAGCTTCAGGAATGCCTACTGATCTAACTTCCATGAAAGCAAACAGACAGGGAACATTCAGAACCTTCCATTTAATTTCTACCACACAAAAGGCAGCAAGATATTTAGGATGAATCCTTGCAACTAAATTGTGCCCTGAGCTGCACATGTAAGCCCTTTGGCACCCAGGGGCACATTCTAACCCAAGAATGGAAGAAGTTGAAAAGCTGCACGCTAAAAATATAAAACCAACTCCTTTATTTCTCTCTCTCTTAGTAAAATACAGATATTAACCAACAATGTGACCATTCTTTATCTGTATTTTTCTTTTTCAATCTGGAAAAAATCAAATTCAGCCCATTTTGCTTTACAAATGAAAAAAAAAAAATTATTCTCCTACCCTTTTCCTACACATATCCACAAAATTATTTTTGGGTATAAGCAAACACAGACTGCACATACACGAGAGTGGTGACCTGGAGTCTTATTTGCAGTGTATAGACAAGAAGAATACCCTGCTGAGAAGGACTCAGAGAGTCTATGAAATCCTGCCAGGGAGCAAGAAAATCTGCTGTATGGTACATCATTTCCTGCAGTTTCTTGCAGTGAAGAGCTCAAAATCTGTCAAAACACGCTGCCCTTTGTGACTCTGCTCATTGAGATGTACTTACCATACTGTGTCTCATATTCAGATGTGAGCACTAATGCAGCACGTGAAGAGAGTCTCTACCAAAGCAATTCCTCAGCAAACATTAGGTACAGACTGACCTCCACAGCCAAGCAGCACCCAATATGCACCCAAGTGTATCCACATCTCAGCCTCATTAAGAAATAGGCATCACATGTGCTTTAACCTAAATAATTTGCCCAAGACTTTTGAGTAGTGACACCAAAACCTAGCTTGGGTTAAGTGGGTGCAGGTGTCTGCAGGATTTGGCCCACAGTCTGTCAGGATTCAATGGACTGAATCACATTTATGGTGCACTGTCCAACTTACAGTCACGGAAAGCCATGATTGTCCAGTTTCAAAAGCCCAGCACGAATCTTAACAATAGAAGCTTAAACCATTTCCTACACTTCCCTGTTTTGGATCCTACACCATCTGACACGACTCAGGAATCATCCAGGACAGTCTCTGACATTTTGCCTTTTTTAGCTAGGTTTTAGGAATTGACAAATCCTCCTCCTCTGCCTCCTTGGAAACTGCTACTAACTGAAGTCTAGACAAACATCCAGCAGGAAAGGTCTGGCTCACTGAGGGTGAAGTAAGAGCATGAAGTGGAAGGATGCCCTGGAAGGTCACAGCGCACACATTTCCAGGAAATTACATTGAATTAAACCAAGAAATGAAATGCTGGTGGATGGGGGAAACTGAGGAATATTCTTTGCTACTGTATGTTTACAAAATTACCATATAGAGATCACCTTCTGTTTTCTGGTTAAACAAAGACCAAAGAGACAATGATGTAACACTCGTAACCCATCACAGTTGTTTTACAGAATGTTAAGCCTTCACATATACACATATAAAAAAATTCAGATTTAGTAGCAATTAGGTCTTTTTTTCTTATCTAATCTTTATCTGTGCTTTTAAGGAATTATTTAGTGTGAAATGGCCACAAAAATTCCCAACAAGGGAATGAAAAGTCAATATAAAGCAGTATCAGTCTGTTACCAGTGATTGCTATTTTAAAAATAACAGACTGCTCAAAGTGTACTGTTTTCAGACAACAAATGAATTATTTCAAGTATTACAAGTGAACACAAAATTAACAGTAAACCAAATATATTTGCAATAAACTCCCTACTTAATGAGAAAGAAGAGCAGGGTAACCTTGTTCCATTATAGGAAGAAAATAAATTGTATTGTTAAGAAAGCATTTGTATTTTATGTGAGAGCTATCCCAAGTCAGCAGCAGCAAACTGAAATAATTTTGTACCCATAGTACATCTTCAGGATGCCCACAGTTCTTGAATCATTGTAGAGTTCCACTCGTATCAAACTGACCCAGGACTCCACTTAGTCTGTATTTTCCCTATAGTAATTTGAAAATAGTAACAGCTTCACAACACAAATCAATAGAGCATAAAGAGAGATTATACTATATTTCAAAGAAAAAATTACTTATTTTTATTTCAATGATGGAGAGGTAGCTCTAATATTTTCTGCTTTTTTTTTGTTTACTAAGAAAAGGCTGATTTGATTCCAAAGTCTGCTCAGTCAGTCTGCATTTACACTGGCAAATTTCTGAGAAGAGTTTGTCCCTGAGCACTAACATTCCTATTTTTACTTTCCAACAGAGCATCAATCAGAATGCATAAGGATGAGTAAACTGAAATTGGAAATAAAGACTCAATAATGACAAAATGTATTAAAAGAAAACCGCCAAATTCCTCTCCATTCAGGAAAGCAGTGCCCACATTATCAAAACATGAATACTTAATTCTTGGTTCTCAAGTTTTTCTTTAGAAAGAAATTATGTGGAATATATATGTAGGCCTTTTTCAGCTAATGCTGTGGGTTTGCTCCTAACGTTACACTTCAGCTGGAAGCAAAAAAAAATCCATATCAAGTCCCAATTTTCTAGTCCATATCACATTCTGATTCTCATTCACTGCTATTATAATGCATGTTAAATCCTACACAACAGGGAATGTTTGATCTAGACATAAATATAGTTCTGTTCCTTCTCTTCTTTGCCATGGAGATTTTTATGAGGCTTTTACTACAAAATATAAATTTGGAAGTTAAACTATCTAAAGACATCTTTTCAACATTCAGTTATAAAACTATATATACTATGAAATAGTAGATGGCTTGACATTTTTGTTTTTGCTAAGGACAAACTAACTTTTCTTTCCTCTGAGAAACTGTGTTATTGAAAATGATAAATAAGAAAGGAGCAGAATCAAAACAAATACCCCCAGCATTATGTAAGTGATCCTTTAAGCACTTCTGTGTTGAACTCAGAATCCAACTAAAACTAAATTCTGCTTGTGTAATTAATGCAAAAAAATTTCACTGACTTTGGAGGGATTATTTGCATAACAGAGGAAAGGAAGATTTTGTTGGACAACAGAAGATGGGAAAAACTTTCATAAAATATGATAACAAATTGCTGAAGTGATTAGAAAACATTACTGTTTAACTGCTTTATAGATTCTCTGTCCTCCACATACAAATGGTCCAAAAGAGAATATTACAGGCACTTAACAAAGTCTAGTTTCAGAAATACAATCGTACCAAACAATTTTATTAATATTTCATACAAATTTTGAAGTCAACACTGGCTAGTATTCTGATGTTGATGAAGGCAAACAAAATTAATAAACAATAGCTTTCTGTGTTTTACATTGGGCTGGATGTCATAAGTAACTATCTTAAACTATAATAGCAATGATCAAAACAGGGTAAAGCCAATACATTTTGTTTTCTTTACTTTATTTCAAAATAGAGTGATTATAAATACATTCTTGTTATATTTCCTTCCTAACTCTTTGGATGCAACCAAAAAAAAAAAAAAAGTCTCACTGTGCTCATTTCATACAATATCAACATACAAATCATGCAAAAGATATTATAGATATTATACCACCATCAAGTTCTGGATGTTTTTTCTTGATTCTGAAACATTTGTTAACATTATTCACAAGGCCATGCCTTTCTAACTTATGGCTTTAAAAAAAAAAAAAAAAGGCATTTAAAAAAGATTTTTATACTAGATTGCTGCATTATTATCAATCTTGAACACTAAATGCAAAACATAAATCACCTGGTCTTGTGTTCTTGCACCGTGGTATTTGCTTTTTTGAGAAAATTGCACAATTTTTTTCTTTTTTTTTTTCAAGGAAACAATTACACTTTATTGATTTTATTTAAAAACGGAAACTTCCTTATAATACAGTGGAGACGACAGATTATGTTAACACCTTCACTGGTTTAGTTTATGTCTATGGGTCTTAACAGCCATTTTATAAGCATGGCCACTCAAACCAAGATAATGAACAGACAGACCTGTTAAGCCACATCCGAAGAGTCACCTTCTCAGAAAGACTGACCGGAGATTTGAATGGACATTACACTAAAACTGCTGTGCAGACACATACACCGCTTCAAAACATGGAGAAAATAAACTGACATTAAGGTTGCCATTCAAAGTGACAATTTCACAGAAATATAGTGTTTTGCCAGCTTTTGCATTCTTCACTCACACTATTATGCCTACATATTGCACCATATATTGTCAAACACTTAGGAACGATTTCTACAGGAAGGTCCGGATTGTGCAACCTTTAGTGATGCTGGTGAACCTACACTCAACTGCATAACCCCAAAAGAGTCTCTGGGCTCTGTGTGTTATATACAATGGTTCTGAGCTGGCTTGTTTTGAAGTCAATGACAAAACTCTATCTAAGCCCCACTCTTGGGCAGGTATGTAATTACTAGCTCATGAACAGTACCTCTGCACAGGATTTAGGTTGAGCTTAAACGCTTTTACCGGATTGGGACCTCAGTGGTCAGGAAACTCTGACCCACTGTAATGGTACAGCATAACAGATCAGTTCTTCTTCTTCTTTTGATCAGCAAATAGAAGACACCATAACAAGAAGACCAAAACAAAAATAAAAAACAAGAAAAAAAACCCAAAAAACAACACCCCTCCCCTCAAAACAAAACCAAACCCCCTCAATTTTTTAGCTGAGGAGGGTACGATCATTTATAATTGTTCTTTTAACTCAGGGCAACATGAGTCATAAGCACGTCAGTTTTATCATCACTTAAAAGTATTGGCTTATTTGCTACTTTTAATATTTTTAACACCTGTCTCTCTCAAGCAGGGAGAGGGACATGACAGTCTGACAATGCACTGAGTGCGTCAGAAGCCTCCTGCTTTGGCAAATCCCAGTGAACTTGGACACATCCTCAAAACCACGCAGCACTGAGTGGAGCAGGCACAGTGACCCCTCATCCTTAGCCTGCTGATGGAGCCACCAGAGTCTACCATGTCAGTGCATCATTAACACTCCTTAATCAACAAGGACAACAAACTCTTATATTCGTTTTCCAGCCTTGGCCATGTATTGCATCATTGGTCAATCAGGAACTTTTCATGCTAGAAATGCATATGTACATAGTATCCGTGTCCTGAAAATCCCTATGACATTCTGGATTACATTAATTATTCTGCACAGATAGCCACAGCTTTTTTGAAAGAAACTCAGCCATTAATTTATCTGTTATAATTTTATTACCTGAAGTCATGTATATACTTTGAAGTATGGAGAAAAATAATAAAACAACCCTCTTTCTAAGCCACAAGAGCATAAACACATGGCTAATAAAAGCAGAGAAATGTTTTGTTTGCTTTCTCTTAAATAAAGCAGCAGTGCTTTCTTTTTTTTTGGTATATTTTGTTAAAAATATACTGCAGACTGGTTGCCAAGTATCATTCCAGAACAAAAATTTCAAATCACTGTAATAAAGCCCTGAAATTAGAGGTTTATATTGGAAATAGCTGACACAGCCTTCTCCACAGTATTATTATTGGGTCTTGCTCTAATTTTTGCTAGTTTCAAATTCATGAAAAACATTCACGTTTATATCCTACTACCTTAACTGACTTACTGATTATAAAAGGTAGGGAGGGGTAAATGTTCTGGAAGCAAAGGAGGAAGGAGAGTCTTATTCAAAGCTCATGAAGACAAAGAACTTTTGTTAATCTCATCGCATAGATTTTTTCTGGGATGCTTTACCAATATATCTCCATTCTCATGTCAAAGTACCATCTATCAGTGAGATACAGTAGGGATTTTCCATTCTCCTACTTTTTTTTTCCCTAGCTATTCAGATTCAGCTTTCTCAAAGGCAAGTTTTTACTCTCTAGGTATGAGCTACACAATACTCTGAACTGATACCACTATATTCATTTTACACTGTGGCTTTAAATAGAGATGATTTGCCATATTGTTCACTGTTCTGATCAGGTTCTGCTGACTAACAGAAGCCAGAGAGATAACAAGAACAGAAAACTTCTGCATATCCAATTAAAATATTACCCTTAGCATGAATTTCTGTAAATACTTGTAGTGAAAACTATTTAAGTTAAGCTGTAGAGACCTGAAAATCAAGAAAACTGGTGGCAAATAATTGCCCGAGACACAATACTAAAAAAACTAATGAATCTATTTTAAAACGCACCATTGGTAACAAATCTGAAATAAGATAATATGCTAATCTCACAAGAATAGTACAGAACAATTTTTTTTTTATTATTATTATTATTATCATTATATCTGATCACTTAATTCTGGATAATGCTATACATTACATCCCCGGTTGCTGTTTGGTATATTGTTCTGGTTTTATTTATACTGAATGATTAATGCAGTGTGATCAGGAAAACAAGTCAGGCATATTAAATACATATTAAGGAGTACATATTCTTTCCTATTTAGTATACAAAGTATTTCATAAATATGAATTATATTACAAAAATAATTTCTGCCACGCTCACACAGTAAGCACTTTGACATTTTTGGACAACCTGTTGGGTTGCAAGAGTTTCACATAACTGAGAAGGAACTCTAGTTTTAATTGGAGATGAGTCTTAGAACAGATTCTGCATAAACATCAAATATTTTCTTCAGATGTCACAAATACTGCAGAAGTCAGGTTAAACTATTTTCTTTCTTTTTTTTTTTTAATTTTCTCTATAGACAAGTATGCTTCAAGTGGTCAAATTTATTCCATAGGTATGTAATGCATGGTATATTTTAAACAAATATTTGCACAATTTAACATTATAATTCCAGTGGTTTCAAGATGCAGCCCATAAATGTAACCAATTTACACATACTATTGAATGTTCTCTCTTTGCATGCTTGTTACTTTCCAGATAAGCTTTAAACAGTGCCATTACAACACCACAAATCAAAGGATTACTCCAGTTCCACCAACTTAAATCCACGTGCAGGATGAAGGACCCAGCTGAGGTACAAATATCAGTACCAGGTTTCTTGTGTTTGTTCTAACAAATCACAAGGAGACGATGGTTTGCATTTAAGATACAAAACATATATGCCTCTTGAGGTTAAATTCAGTGTAACGTGTATAAAGCATCCCTTTGGCAATAGAGTTTGCAGTATCCCTACAGGATTCCACTGGGCATGAGCTTTATGTAGTAAAATCTATTAAGGAAATTCTCCTCTACTTGACAAATCATACGCAGCTACAGTTAATCAGACACCCCTGGATACACCTGCCTCTATGCCTACCAATATAATATAGTATTTGGAAGTTAAAAGTCAACAAAAGGCACTTTCATCATTAAATAAATGTCCTCTGTAGGCAATAAGATTGTATGACCTATATTTTATTCAAAGCTGTTTGTTCTTCAAGGACTTGTAGGTAGTCAGGTGAACCTTGAAGTTTAGCTTTTAGTTCAAAATATTCACTTTTTCTTTGTTCTACTACAATTTTACTATGATTACCACCTATTAGCGATTTCTTGGTTTTTTTGTCTTGTAGTTTCTCTGGGTAACGTATTTCAAAGCCACTGACCCCTATGCTGTTGTATTCTTTTTTACTTTCCAGAAAATTTTGAATAAATACATTGGAATCCCTCCCAGGGAATAACTCATCCAGTTCATCGATTGTGCTAAGTCTTTTTCTGGTATCCACGTGCAACAAATCTTTCTCCTTGTCATTAATATTTCTCAGAATGACTTTTTGCCCTGGTGGGTCAGCAAACGTGAAGCCCGTTTCAGACTCTTTTAAGCCACAGGTATGACTTTTGCTCATCTGCTCAATGGTTTGAGGAATGAAGGCCTCTGCACCCAGTCCATCTTTTTTGTTTGACTTGTGGTCGTGCTTTCTCAGCTGCAGCTGCATAGAACTGCACTCTTGATTTCCAATCCCTTCGTGCTTTACAGTTGGTTTTTTGTTGCGCCGAAGCACAAAAACGAGAAGACAAAAAGCAACAAACACTGTTAAAATCAGCACAACTAATATGCTTAAGATTAGGATGGATAATGGAACTGGGCCACCAGGAGGACTCCGAACTGGTCCCGGTGGTGTTGTAAAAGTAACAGCAGGCATAGGGCTAGTGAACAGAGCAGATGGCTTGTTTAAAAGTTTAGGACAGAGGATCTCATTTTTCAGAGACTTAAGTTCTATGTTAGCAAACTGTACAGGTGTTTCACATTTCAACTCCTTCACCACAATACCTTCATTTAGCTTTTCAAGCCACAGTTTTAAAGCAACTAAATCACAAGTGCAGTCCCACGGATTACCTTCCAAATCTATTTGTGTAAGAGATTTTAGCTGATCAAGAACACCACTTACAGGCAAATACATGAAGTGATTGTTCCTCAGATTCAGTCTAGCAAGTGGTGCACCAGCAAAAATGTACGCTGGCAAGCTTCGGAGAAGATTGTTGTTCAGGTAGAGCAACTGCAAATTGGGCATTAAGTCAAAGGTGCCTGCTAGGATCTCTTTGATAACATTGTATTCCAAATACAGATACTGCAAGTTGTGGAGGCCAGCAAACATTTCAGGGCTCAGGCGCTCTATCTGATTGCCGTTGAGATACAATCTCCGTAAATTTGTAAGGTTGCGGAAAACGTCTCCTCTGATCACTGAAATCCGATTGCTGCCTAAATGTAGCAAATCCAGCCCCTCAAACTCGGTGAAATCTGTAGTATCCACATCCTTAATATAATTGCCGTTCACATGCAGTTTCTTGGCATTTAAAGGTTTTGGTACGAGTTCAGCCATGGATTCTATATTTCTTTCTTGGCAATTTACACTTAATCCCAAATCTGAAGGATGAGTTTTGCAAACACAAGGGACCGGGCAAGGAGTTAAAGGAGGCACCCTGGTCTGGTAGGATACGATTTGACTGAGATTGCGATTAGAGAACGCTTTGCCTGCTACTATCCCCGAGATCTTCGAAGGATTTGTAGTCTTTGGCGGCTTTGTGACTAATCTGTGCACCGATGTTTGGGTGGTGTGGCCGTTTGGTGTGCTGTAACCGGGCTCCAGCTGCGAGGGAGGCAGGATGCGCACGTCAAAATCACTCCCTGTCCCCATGGAGCACAGCTCCTGCTTATTGGTTTCTTTCAGCAGCCTTCCATACAAGTCACTGGGTGTCTCACAGATCGCTTCTCCAATGTAGATGTTATAGGGCATGTTCTCCAGCCACGCCTTCAAAGGCAACAAATCACAAGTACAATTCCAGGGGTTGTCTTCCAGCTGCAATTCAACAATTCGCCCGATGTGTTCCAGAACTCCAATGTATGGAAGCTTCTGTATTCGATTCCCCCGTATATCCAGATGGGTTAGAGAAGCAAATCGAAAAATATTATCGGGAAGGAATGAAATCAGATTGTCATTAAGTATCAGGACTTTCAGCTTGTGAAGCTTATTGAAGGCTCCCCGTTCAATAAACTTGATTAAATTGTAGTCAGCTTGGAGATACTCCAAGTTCTCTATGCCAAGGAAAGTGTCAGCCCGGAGAATCTTTAATTCGTTGTTGTTTAAGTGCAACTGTTTTAATGAACTAAGACCCATAAAGGCCCCTCCCTCAATGTTCTGCAACTTATTATTACCCAGTTGCAAGGACACTGCATGTGTAAAATTAGGAAAGGAATTTGGATATAGAACAATTAGCAGGTTGTTTTGAAAGTTGAGGTGGTAAAAATTAGACCACGGTGGTTTAAGCTGATTTGGTCTGTAGACTGCAACCTTCTCACAGTTGACATAGAGTACATTCTCAACTGACACACAGGAGCAAACATTGCAAATTTCCACAGATATATCAGCATCTGCAGTTGTAGAAGAAACTGGAGATGACAGAACCAGAAAGAGCCACAGAAACATCTTCTTGTGATCAGCAAGCAACCTTAGGCTCCTGAACAAAGATAAAGAATCTAAAGAAGAAAGAAGGAAAGAAAAAAAAGAAAACATTTTTCAGTTGACATTGTTCCAAAACGTCATTTGGGTTAAAAATTGTATACCGCTGAGCTACTGTACCTGCCAAGGATTATAGATAAACTACAAGCACTGAATTTAAAATAACATGATAGATTTTAACGACCAAACAAATACACGGGAGCTAGGATGATTTCAAACACAGAATGTAAATTTCTGTAGACAAACACAAATAACTCTCAAGTCTGTCAAATACATTTCTCTCTCTTCTACACGCCAAGCATGCATAACTAACAAAGTAAAATAACCAAAGGAGATTCCAATTTTATGCATATTTACTCTCCTCAAACCTGCACTGCTCATATGTTGCTGTGCATTTCAGGGGTATTAAACACAAATGCTGATGTTATGCATGCCCAAACATCTGGGTTGGGATAGCACAATACAGAAAGGATAAAGGTGCAGACACAGAAAGCAATGTCAGTACTCAATGTATGTATCTACAGCTTCAACACATGCAGATTTATCAGCATGATAATAAAGACATCCACTCAAGTGATATATAGACATGCACACACATTGTTTCTGACACTTCTTATGCCTAGTTTAAATAAATAGGTGGTAAATAGATTGCAGAAATACAACTATCCACAAAACAAGAACATCAGCTCTGGGTGACCAATGGAAGCACACAGACACAGAGAAGCATGCACAAGCACACAGCCCCATCCCCAGGAATAATAATATGCTGACTTGCAGGGCAAAACAAAGTCACAATTCACCAGCCTGACCCTACTGAAACCTGAGAACTATTTTTTTCTAAATCATTATGTAATTTTCTCCTATACCTGCATTGATAAGAACCCTTCACATATAGTCAGACCAGCTGAGCTGCCATTTTTTATGCAGAACTGGAGCCACAGCATTTCCTCTGAGTTAGAAGGTAGCTTTTTTTTTTAACAAATCAGTCAATAATCAATATGTTGCACTGCCCCCATCTTCCCATTACCCCCATTTCCCAACTTGTCCCTTGCATTTCCTGCTGTGGGAAGCCACTGCGTTGGCAGGAGGGAGCCAGGATGAAAGTGGAGAAAGCGAGAGCCAGCTGGAGGGAGGAGAACCGGACTGGAGGGAGACACAAGGGGAGGATGTGCCGGGGGACCTGGAAGGGAGGGCAGAGGAGGGATGAGGAAACAACGCAGGACAGAAGGACAAGAGGGAGAAGGAAAGCTTCGAGGAGGCAAGGAAGGATAAAAGGAAGGGATGACTGAAGGGGTCAAGGAGGCCGCGGAGCAGGAGCACGGGGGGAAGGGGGAGTACAGGACGACGGGGCAGCGGAGCAGCCGCTGCTCATGCCCGCAGGCTCCCGACCCTGGCCGCGGGGAGCGCGCCCCCAGGGGCAGCCCGATGGCCCCGCGGCCCCACCGCTTCATCTCCCTCCCACTCCCAGGCGCCGTCCTCCCGCATCCCTGCCTCGCCCACGCTCGAGTCCCCTCTTCTTCTTCAGCCGCGGGGCCCCGGCCGGCGCCGAGCGGGCACACTGCGGGCGCTGCGCGGGGCTGGCGGCGGGGCGGCGAGCCCGGCCAGCAGTGCCGGCACTACCGCAATTTTTTGCCGCAACCGGCTCGGCTGGTGCCGGGTCCCTTCTGTCGTGGGCGCCCCGTCGCCCTCTGCCTCCCGGCGGAGGAGGGCAGGAGGGACACGGGCGCGCACACAGGCGCGCACATGCCAGCCGGGAGCGGTGAAGCCCCGCATCCCTTCCACCCTCCCTTCGCTACCAGGCACGACCGTGGTCCCCGCCGCCAAACGCTCCAACCTCCCCCCCACCCCCGCCGCCCCGATACCTTTGCAAAGTCCAGCCCGCAGCGCATCCACACACCCCCTTCTCCAGCCCCGCTGCGCAGATCCTGCTCCCCCTGTCCCTCCCACACCTCCACCGGCTCCTCCGGGCCGCTCCGATCCCGGTCGCTCCGCTCTCCCAAGAAGGATGGGAGAGGGCAGCGCTGCTCCTGGTGCCGCTGGCCAGGGCTCCGGGAGGCGGGCGGCTGCGGAGAGCGGCGAGCGCGATGGCAGAGAGGCTCCGGCAGGAAGCCACTGTCGCCTGCTCATGTGGCCACCCCCCCCCCCCCCATTCCCCTTTAAAACAGCATCAGTAATTATTACAGCAATGAAAACAAAGCCCTCATAACAATTAGAAGAAATGAAAACGCCAACGCACACGCGGCCCCGCCGTGCCCCCACCCCCGCCCGCACTCACACGCCCGGCGGGGCGCCCGCCGCCCCCGGCGATGCTCCCGGCGGACAGCCCGGCACCGTCCCTACCTCGGCGCCCGGGGTCGCCGCGGCCGCGCTCGGCTGCGCTCCGGCGCTCTCCCCGCTCGCTCTCGGCTCCGGCTGCTCCGCGCCCGCAGCGGGCGGCGGGGGCAGCAGGGCGGCCGCCGGGGCGAGCACCCCTGGCCGCGCGGGGCGAGGGGATGCCCGGCGCTGCGGTACCCCGCGGGCTCCGCCGCATGCAGCAGCAGCAGCAGCAGCCTGGCTGAGCCCTGCCCCGGCACCGCGGTCCCCCGCACACATGCGGGGAGAGGATCCCTCTGCACACGGGCGCCCGCTCCCATCGCACTGCTCTCGCCCACCCCCTGCACGCAGTGAGCCCCCTCCCCTTCGCCACACGCACACCCGCACACTCACACACACACTCGCACACACACAACACACGCAACGCACCGAGCGCCCGGGCGCTGCTTCGGCGGGCAGGGAGACGCCGCTCCGGGGGAGCAATCCCGGCGCATCGCCGCCGCCGGAACCTCTCCCGCACGCCCGGAGGCGCCGCGCCGCCGGTGCCGCTGCCGGGGAGGCGCCGGGCTGCGCCCCCGCGGGGCTCAGGCGGGGTCGGCGGGGCGGGAGGAGCCCCCCGGGCCGGCGGGGCCGCGGGGCTGCCATGGGCGGCAGCGGCAGCTACAAGTGCAGCCCGAGGCGCGGCCGGGACGGGGCATCGCGGGCCCCTCGCCTGGAGCCGCTGGGTACCGCGGATGGGAGAGCGGAGCGGGGAAGGAGAGAAGAGAAGAAAGAAAGAAAGAAAGAAAGGACTTCCCCCCCTTCCTTTTCTATCTCCCTCCCCGCTTGAAACAAAAGTAGAGGTGGAAACTGAGTGGGCAGGGTGGTAACATTTGCTGCATTTAATGTGGATTGCAATTATGGAGCGAAATCGCTGCGAGGAGACATACCCGAACCGTTCTTAAGACAGCGCAGCTATTTGTCTATCTTATTCTTTGTGGTTAGGTGGAATTCCTCCTCTCTGCCTAGGTAACAGCTGCAGTCTGATGGAAAAAATCCTCTAATGTTATGCGCTTGTGCTAAACAGATTTTGCTAATTAGGAACTCTTATTGACTCTACCTTTCATAATACACTTTAAAATGGTAATGAATACCCCCAAACAGGGTGACATCTCATTCCAAAGCAGAAGAGTCAGTTAGCCAAATGAAATCTTGCAAGGGGAGTTCAATTGCTTGCCCTTTACCATGAATTCTAACGTGATCCAGGTAGAAAACTGTTTATGTGCTGTACACATACCAGTTGTGAGTCCTAGTTCTGGGCAGTAAACACCAGGGAATGGAAAACAGCAACTGCTTTCTTCATTTACTGAAATGAAATAAATAGCTTGCTCCAAAGGCTTACTGCATCTAATTGAAATAATTGCAGATTGTTATTTTGCATTATGCTGTTAGATTGATACCTGAAAACAAATGCAGCTGAGGCATCAATAATTTGCATATCACAACAGAACTGAAAGTGATCTGTGATTAATATTCAGCCAATTAAAAACTGAAGTCTTTAAAATGTAAACTCCCTTAATTATTGAGCCATTAACAAAGTACTGTTCACATAAAAGGGAATGTGTGTATATAAAGGGCCTGGTTTAGAAGGATTTGCATATAGTTTAAGCTGAATTTTTCAAACTCTATTTAAATAAACCAATTAATTAGAGAGCAAAGGTATAGAATAAAACTCATTTAGAATGATATCAGGCTTATAGCTCTGTTTTAACGACAGGCACGGAAATGCAGGTGTAAGGATCAAGACGCCTATTTTGTTTAACCAGCTACCTTAAGTGGTATGTCAAACTCATTCCTTGCTTATTTAGTAGGTGAAGGAGCATATTGACAGTTTCAAAAAGGTCACTACTCCCACCACCATTCAGACAACTACTTAAGAAGACTGAATCAAACATCAAGCAGGGAGCATAATAAAATATATTTTAACCAAGTAAACCATGATATGGGTATGTATTTAAGAACTGAAATTGTACTATAAGCAAATCATTCTTGTTTCTATTATAAGTGGCTACTGCCAATGGCAAATGCTTATGGTGTTGTAGAACTTATCTGAGAAAGAAACTTAGTTATGCAACACAATTTCATTATTAGGGTTTTAGTATGTCATATTTTTTTATTTCTAATCTACAGTCACAAAAAATAACTACTTCTCCAAATCTTATTTAAGTGATCTCTAAGCTACTTGCCCTAGCATTACCTCATGTCAAACTCACTAAGATTTAGGTTTATATGTCAGGACAACAATCCAAAACAGACTGAGGATAATTTTAAAGTATAACATAAGCACAAGCTTAAGGTCAAGACTGAGATCCAAGATGATGATGCGCTTAAGGAATAAAACACTTTAAGGGGTGTTTTAAAGAATCACTTGGTTGTACCCCTTTTTTGAAATCCAGCTAGAGGTTCTATCATTATCAGTAGAAATTTTCTGTGTAGCCTGATGGTAGACAGTAATTGGAAGACAGCAGAGCCAGACAGGGCAAGTTGGAGTATCTGGTCTGGTTTCCTGAAGTTTACAAGATTACTTCAGGCTACACACCATGCCCAATATTGTCATCTCTAACCTTTTCCTAAATTTCCTGCTGTGATGGAACCTCATTCATCTCCTTTGATTTTTTTCCCCTGTCTGTTGTTTGCAAAAGCAGCACGTATTTTTCCTTCTTCAGCTTAGCTTAAGGAGAGCAAAAGCTAACAGGCAGACAGATTCATAACAGGATTTTCTGCAGAGTATTTGAAGAAAAAGTAGAAATGTGAGACACAATACTTCCCACCCAAGCAGACACACTCAGGGTGGCATTCAGTAATTGCACAATTAGCTTGTTGATAATGCCTTTGCCATATCTAAGTAGAAGTTCTTGGGAGAGAAAGGTGCTTTTTACTCATCATTCAATCTGCTCAGAAGTTTCAGAAGCCTGTTTATATTCTATTTCTTTTCATGTTTTTCTGAGAGCTTCTAAATAATACTTCTCCTTTAAACATACAGAGTTTCTTGGTCACCTACCTCTCCCAATTTAATTCTGGGCCGATGCAGGAACTTGAGACTGAGCTTTATGTGTGTTCAAAGTCTGTCAGGAGAAAAAGCTTCCTGTAACAGAGTCATCAAAATGCAGAGGCCAGTTGAGATGCTGAGTCTACTGCTCACAGCAGGAAACCCTGGAGAGCATTTTCCTCCCACCGTTTGACACACATGCAAATAGGACTTCAGCTGGGAAGTTCTCTGCAATAAGTTGCTTTGTTTTTTTCATCCACAGTAATTTTCTGAGTGAGAAATGAACTGTCAGGAAGCAGGAGCTAAACATCCTACTCCTTCCTGGGCATTTACAAGTACAATTTAAGATGCAGCACCTGAAATCAGGCTGTATGTGTGCACTTGAGTGGTGGGGAGGAAGTGTCTTTGCCAGCCACCTACCTTCATGTTACCTATGAACACGTGCTCATGCTAAAGGCTTTTTCCACAGGCTCCCAGTTGCACTTCTCTGCTCTTTTTCCAAACCAAAGATACCTATGACCCACACACCCCTGGCTATTCGAAGCAGGAGACCAAGACAAGAAATAGCAATTGTCATGAGAAGCACAGGAGCACGCTTTCCTTGCTCATGTGCCAACATCTCTGCTGGCCACCAGTGAGCAAGCCTTGTGTATCCAGCTGCCAAAAACACACCTGGGAGAGAAGAAACGTGCACACATATGTGTTGGGGTTGCTCTGTTTGAAAAGGTTCATGCCAGGAGTAGAAACTTATATAAAAAGTCTCCAGAAATGAATGGGAAACCATTTGGATCAGACTCTATTTTATAGTTGTTATGTAAGCACTACATGTTACTCCTTTCTTTTCCCAAAGAATGGTAAAAATAGCCCCAAAGTTAATGTTTAGGCCCTTTGCACAGGCCCAGATAAAGAATACTCTGTTTTGTTTGAACATGTGGAAATCTGGTTAACAATTCTTTGAATACGAAAGTAAAGATTTTTTATGGGCTCTGTCTGTTTCTGGGGTTTCTGAGGACAAACAATTTGTGTTTAACAGGTCTACAGCATGTTTCTGCTCCCAGACAGATCAGTAACAACTGCCATACTCAGCAAACAACATCCAACACAGCAGAGTACAATGACTGTGCAGTTCTTTCTTATAATAGAGCTTCAACTAATAAGGACATAGCCTTTTGAGGAGGAAAGAAAAAAACAACCAAAACCCCAATCAATAACTCCACCCACTGGCCCTGTCTTCTGTGTATTTTGCCAGACTGCCAGTCAGAAGAGGGGGAGGAAGAGCATCCTTGAAAACTCTGTATGTACTTGAGTGAGCCCCAGCATGTACATCCTTTTAAAGGTACAGTGTGAGAGCAAACAGTGCAAGTCTGCAGTAGACTGAAGACAGACCCACTGAGAAAGAGCACTGTGCTAAATAAAGTGGAAGAAACTGTCAGATATATGTCTCTGCCTGTCTCTCTGCTATTTCCACCTAAATTACTCCATTTTATTCAGAAACCCTCTTCAATGTGCAACAAGTAACCCATTGCCTGCCCCCAGGGAACCTGAGAAAACACTGGAAATGTGTGCATCCCTTCAGCAGGGATTGCCAGGGATTTTTAGTTCCATTTTTGCTATTCATTTGCAATGAGTTGTTGTCTTGAATGTTCGATCAAGTGGGCAGCTGCTGGTAGCAGGTCTTCTGACCAGTTCTCTTTGTAAACTCAGCTTGTGGGGATGTCCAGCTCCATAACACTGTGCTTGCCAGCTTTCCATAACGCTATGCTGTCAGAGTACAGTGGGTAGGCATTTCATTTCACTAAATTGCAAAATGTCCCGTGCTTTACTTATTTTCTTTCTCTCTCCTCATTTACCCAGGGGTTGTTCACCCTCCAGTTCACTGTCAGAGGCTAAAGCCAAGTTTGGCCTATCCTCTTGCCCCCTGAGACAACCAAGTGTGAAATCAGGAGAAAGAAAATTTGAGAAAATAATGGATGAAGAACATCCCTGGGATATTTTTCCATAAGGTTTTATGGTATAAGGTTAAGCCTAGAAGCGACTGCTGTTGTCCTACCCAAGTCTCTTGTGGAAACTGCTCACTAACTGATTTCTTGAGAAGAGAATAAGAATCTTTAGAATAAGGCTCCTGTGCTAGAAAATTCTGACATTATTGAATACACCAAATCATGAAATAACACTTCATCCTCCCTGAGCGAGCAGCCTATTAGCTGAATAAAAGAACTATGCCCATGTACTGCAGTGGAAATTTAAAGAACTTTGACTGTGGTTGGAAATGATGGAGGATAGGAAGGAAAAAGGTACTTTAAGAAGGGGAGAAAATGTACTGTGTTACAAGACATGGGTCTTTGTTTGCTCCTAATAACTTTGTCTTCAGCAGTGGAGCAGGGGAAATCTTTTATGCGATGAATACCAAATCTGTTAGGTTTCCAGTCAGGACTGGATGGGTTGAGGTCTCTTGACATTAACAGAATATGAATTTAGAATATTCTAATTTAAGTCCTCACTCCTCCATATTTTCCTCACACATCAGACTGTTTTTTATCACCTTCTGGAATTCCACAGACCTAAATGGGGCTTCTCACATGTGTAAGGGTTGATGGTATAACTGCCTCATTAAGCTACCTACAAGCAGAAAAGTCTTTTACTTCATTTCTTAGAAGGTTCAAGAATGAAGCTTCCTACAAAATATTATGAAAGAGAATCAAATAATTGTCATTCAATCTGTAGAATGGAAAATAAAAATTCTATTTTTGCTGAAGTTTAAGCTGGTGCTGTCTCTTGGACCAAGAGCTTCAAGCTGTGACAATGTGGGGCAGGGGAATAAGCACAGAGCAACTTGCCAGCTACTCTTGTCTCTCAGCAAGAGAGTCACTGCCCAAGTCCTGCAGTTCCTGTGCTCATCAGCTGACAGACCACTGTGGTAGAACTAATAGGCCTCTACAGAAGAAACCACGTGCTTTAGACTTGTTGCTTGATTTAAGGAATAAAGTTACTAAGGGGGAAATATCTGAAGCAAAATTAAGTTGTTGCATGGGTTTGCTCATTGATCTACTTTAATCTGCTTTTGCTTCTGGGGCTTCTTTTGCAGCTGCCCTAATTTCCTCTACTTTTGCATTTTCTATTAATTTCAATTAAAGCCTCCATAGGCTCATGAGCTTACAGACTTTTTTGTTATTGTTTTTAAAAAAGAAGGCCAATAGTAGCTTTCCTATTGCCTCTAGACTACTGCAGAGGAATGTAGAAGCATGGTCTTTCAAGAAAGGAATTGCAGCTACTTCAGTAACTGAGTTGTGATATTTTTTTTAACCTAATGATTAAACACCTGTGCTGATCTGATATAAACTGGCTTCAGGGAAGGAATGCTGAACCCACAACCAAAAAAGAGATGTTTGCTTTTAGCAGCAAACATTTTGACACCATATCAAAATGATCATAGAGTTATAGAATATCCTGTGTTGGAAGGGACCCACAAGGACCATCAAGTCCTGCACAGGACATCCCCAACAATCCCACCATGTGCCTGATAGGACTGTCCAAATGCTTCTTGAACTCTTCCAGGCTTGGTGCTGTGACTGCTTCCCTGGAGAGCCTGTTCCAGTGCCCATACATCCTCTACATGAAGAACCTTTTCCCGATATCCAACCTAAATCTCCTCTGACAGGGCTTCTCTCTCAGGAAAAATTGTGGTTGAGATGGGTGTCTCACCCTCTTTATGGATTTCAGAGCTGGGTGAAGGTTGGAATGTCCTCCCATTATCTGGCTGCCTCACATAACTTTCTCCAGGGCCTGAGCAGCCAATCCAGACTACTCCAGGTAGTAAAAAGCAGGTAAATGAAATCTTCCTTACCTTAGCAAAGATGTAAGCACAGCAATAGGTAGAGGCAGGTCTGCTGCATTCTCCTCTGGATGGACACACCACGGAACAGGGAGCTGAACCATCAAAAGGAAGATGGGAAAACCCCATAAATATCTTTAAAAAATTAAAGTTAGATTTTTATGGTGTGTAAAATAATTATTCAGAATAGTGAAGTTTTTTAAATTACAAGCCGAAGGGTCTTGTTGTACTCACGTGTGATCTCTGGCATTTATTGGACCCTCCTTGAACCAGCTCACTAACCTCGAAATAAGTGCTTTTTTCTTCTCTGGGTTAGGTTAGTTTTCAGCCAAATTGTTGAACTGAACTTGTAAAGTGCTCCAGAAGTGTTAAAGCTGATGTGTGATTAGTGGTGTGAGTACCCAGATACTTACGGGGGTGCGAGAGAGATGGGACAAGTTATGGGAGGAGAATGAGCTGGACTAAACACGGAGCAACAGCATATATTAAAAGTTTGACAATGTTTACTGCAGCTTCACAGTCATGTAAATTTAATTTTAATCAAAGTTTATTTAGAAAATTAAAGAAGAAAAGTAAAATTCTGTAGAGTTTCCTTGCTCCACCAGAACAAAGCCTGTTATTTTCTCACACTTGGGCCTTCTAACATTTAAAAAGGAAAAATATCTTTTCTTCCCACATGTCCATGAAATCTCATTTTCAGAAGAAACATTTATGCATATTTACTAAATAGTGAAAGAATCAAAGTCAGATTAATGTGAAAAGTCTAAACTGATGCCTGAACATTGGTAACATTGTAGTCTAAAGGCAAATTCTAGCATTATTGGAATCCTCTTAAGCCAAGAGGAGGATATGCTTGTAGACACATTCAGTATAAAGAAAGAAATCAAAAACAATGTCTCTGCTTAATCTGAAGATCTGTAACCTGAATACTCTTTTGATATACAACATTTGAGGTCTTCTCCAAGATATGAAGTTATACCATGCCTGGGCAAATCTGAGGTCAGCATGCTCTGAACATAAGGGGGAATAAATTTTCTTATATAAGTGATTAATATATCAGTAAAGATATTGGGATGTTAACATATCAATAAGGTAAGCAAAAAGCAGTGAAGGAGGATTAAGAAGAAAAAACTGCTGTGTCCCAATGAAGGGATTGGAGCAGGGATCATGCTGAACAGCTGAACAACAGGCTGGAGTGACTGGAAAGAGCAGCAGAGGGGATGGTTTTAGGAAGCTTGTACAGAGTTTGGGAGGCTGGCTAGGAATGCATGAGTAATATTCAGAGACACCTTTATCCACTAATGGAACTGACAGAAGCTGACAATTATGACAACAGTAATGAACCTGTCTTATCTATTTTAGGACACCTTGTATGAAGAATTCAGAGAGAAAGAAAAAGAAGATTATTCTTTGGTTGGTTAAAATACCATGACTTCAAGGGATTCCCTTTCTGTTCGCTCGGCATGGAAAATATACAAAAGCACCATAATTGCAGAACATTTAAATAGGTCATTTAAAATAGATCCTACAAAGTAAGAGGGAAAAAAAAGTCCATCCTACTTAAAAGCAACTTTTCTAACAAAAAAAGAAAGAGGACTTCCTTTTATCTTCTTATTCGTCTATTATCTTCCATCCTTTAGAAGGTCAAGAAAGCCCATAGATTTACTTTAGAAAGCCTGTAGATTTACTTTATGTGGCTGCTTTTCCTCGAGATTAGCCCAAATGTGATGTCTTCTTGATGTTTACAGATGCCAAGGGATCTAAGATATCTCATTTTTCCTCCTTTCAGTTTGTTCTGAAAACACACTGTATTGACTTCGTGCCATTTTCTTATGCTCTTTTTGTGCTGTTTCCTCCATCTCTAAGATCATT
Source organism: Pseudopipra pipra (assembly GCF_036250125.1). Taxonomy (NCBI): domain Eukaryota; kingdom Metazoa; phylum Chordata; class Aves; order Passeriformes; family Pipridae; genus Pseudopipra; species Pseudopipra pipra. The sequence goes on from NC_087561.1 coordinate 4,000,423, forward strand.
CTCTGTATTGTAGTATTGAAGGAAACTTTCATTGAGATTGTGGTGGATGTAACTATATTTTGTTGACAGCATTCCTGCTAGTAACCTTGTGGTTATCATTGAGGTTGTAAAGTAATTTTTGGACAAAGTCAAGGTGTAATGCATCTTTTGCTGAAGCCAATGAAGCCAGAGTCAGCTTTGTTTAAAATAAGGGTGTCTGATGCTTTCCTATTTTAATATGTAAATTACTTTAGTATGTGATGACTGTTTCTCAAAAATAAACTTTATTTCGGTGTGCAAATCAGCATTAGCTCATACTACAATTACAAAAACAAGTTATCTGACACCATGAAATGTTATTCAAGTACTGTTTCCCTCCTCAGGTTGTATCTTGTTAGTTCTGACAGATGCACGGTGAAATATAATAGGAGCTGAAAAGGTCTCTATCTGTATCCCTTTGGCCCTTTAAATCTGATGTATAGCTGGTGGACCACTATGGATATGTGCATACAATGGTCCAAACTTCAGCTGAGGTCAGTGAGAGTGAGTTTGTCATTCAGGTTTCAGTTTAGCATCTAATTTTTTGGAACTACTTGCCAGCATATTAATGAATTTCTCTGCCTGTACCCAAATAGGGTTGGGCGTTAAAAAGTGCAGTTTAGGAGCCAGCCTGTAAACCAATGAAGTCAAACTCATAATGCTCAGTCAGACAATTTGTTATCCAGTTTGGGGAAGTAGTTAGTCACATGCATTATTGCTGTGCTCAGTAGCAAAGTCCATCTCTCATTTACATCTTCTGTTTATGTTTGTGTTTATGGGTTTGTTTTCCAAGTCATAGAAAAAGAGTATTTCAGTTCTAGAAATTTACTGAATAGGTGTTAGAATGTGGACATTCTTGCACCTTCCAAACCCAGTATTATTATTGTAGTCAGAGTTGAGAATCAGTATTCCCCAAGTGCCTCATAGAGGCTAACAGCTGAATTTTGTGGCCTTTATTCTGTCAGCTTCTGTCAGGTCTGGATTTCTTTCAAGAAGTGACATCTCTATCATATGAAAAATCCCTACCCAACATTTAATCATTTTATTGTATTTCCCTGATGATTTACATTTTAATTAAAATAAGTATATTTAAAAGAAATGTTATTTTTTTAAAAAACCCCTAATTTTCAATGATACCTAATGCTAAGCAGAACTGATAATCCTAAGGTAGAAATGTCAGATATGAAGTACAGGAGAACAGAGTAAGGAAATTACCCCAAAATATTTATCCTGGGACAGTTACATTGTGATGGTGTCACTGGGCAGTTCTGTGAAAAAGGACATTAAAGAGGACGTTCTCAGATATTTTCTCCAGACCAAGGCATAAGAGAGCTACCACATATAAATGGAAAAGGGAACCTTTTGCTGGCTTTATACATTCTAAAAACTTTCTGTATCTGAAAGAAATTAAGAAAGCAAATAGAAAGACATAAATTGGAACACGCAAGCAAACCAGATTCAGAAAACACATCAACAGTTCTGCATGGAATCCCCCAAAAAATCATTAACGTTTGAAAGTCTGCCAAAGTTCATAGCTGAAATTTAAATTTTAGAAAACATTTCCTCTTGCTCTGACAATAAATATTACACATGATGTAACATTCATCTCAGCTGATAATGTTCCTTATAACACATCTGATGAATCATCACAGTTTTTAACACCCCGTCACTTGTCAGAAGGAAAAGCTGAGGAACAGAGGTTGAGCCTATTTTTTATAATCAGGAGTAAGGACCCACTTAATGCAATGATCTTTGGAACAGCCTCTGATCTGCAGGTGTCTCTAGTTATTGAACTCTTATTCAGGTAAGGAACATTAGGTATGTGGGTTTTTTGCCTTAATTGCCTTATTTGTATACATAAACACTGGATGTGGTGGTATGATATGATCAAGGATTCCAGTTCTCAAATTCCTGACTATCAGTCCTTTGTTCAAGCCACAGTTCCTGCTACATCTGCCTTTGTGCTGGTCTGTCTGACTAGAAGAATCACATCACTTTTCTTTGTGAACTATCTTGAAGGTTTCAAATGACAAATGTCAGGAACTTTAATCCTCTCTTTTTCCAAACAATTTGTAAATCAGAACCATCAGAACACACGTGCAGTGAGAGAGCACAACCTGTGCTTTTGAGAACACCGTGGTTCACTGCATCTCTCAAGTGCTTTGAGCTTACATGTCCTATGATTTTATTTCAACACCTCTCCTTTGTTCTCTCCAGCCTGTGTTTCTCAGGAGTGAGCCAGCAAATGCAGATATACAGACTAGCACCTGATAAGGCCATTTGTTAAGTAGAATTCTCATCTCCATTACAATCTTGCAGCTTCCCATCATTATGTCTAGGTTAATCAAAGACAATTACAGAGCCCCAGTGAAGCTGCCAGAGATTTATTTGGATGCACAGCAGAATATTTATGCATATGTTGATATACACTAGGACTAGTTATGCATCCTTTGACATAATTATTTTCACTGCCGTGGATGGTAGCAAAATCAGGGTTTGAGGAAGGGCAAGCAGTGATTTGTTGGGTGAGTTATTATTTGCCTAATGGCTGCTTAAAAATGCTAGGTTTTTCACACTGCAGAAATCAGCCTGCCCTTGTACCTGTGAAACAGTATTACAGGCTGGAAAATTCTCAGAAGTGTTGCACTTCTCTGCAGAACGCAGTGGGTGTCTGCATGTCACCACATAGGGGGGGCCCTGAGACTGCCCTGAGACCCAAATTAGGTGATGAGCAAGTGGATGTGCGTTGCCAGGGCACAGAGCCAGCACCTCTGTGGCATTTAGTCCCTGTGCAAGGCATCCAGGTGGGTGGGAGGTGATGGGGAGAGGAAGCACATTGTGCTCCTGGTACGGGCAGAGCTGCTCCAGTTTTATATCTGCTGAATCCCTTAACCTGACACTTGAACACCACAGCAGAAGAACCTAACCTGCACTCTTAGATCTAAGTGAACATGCTCATGTCACAGTTACATGAGTAAATCTGCTTTCTGCAGCCATCCTTGTTTGGGATCCCAGGCCTTTTCACAGCAGTACCTGCTCCACAATTCCTGCAGGGCCGTTCCTCTGGCCTTGAACAACAATGCCAGCACTCGTGGGCAGTTGGGCTCAAACACTGAGTGAGTCAGAGATCATCACAGATCTATCTTAAAACCTTGTTTAGAGTTTAAGAACAGGTTAAGCTGCCTGTATAGATATATGAAAAGTATTTAAGGGCATCAACCTCTGCCCCAAAATGCTTTAGTAAGGTTTTTTTTTTAGTAAGATCTTAAAAGTGCCTCTGTTGAAAATGCATCTTCAGTGATTTGGATTTTTGTCTATTTAACTCATGCATAAATTCCCAGGAAGGAATATGCACCATCTACTGTTACAGTCTCTGCTTGTGTTTTCTCTGATGGAATAGCAGCTGGACCAAACCTATACTTTGTTTCATCAAGGAAAGGGAATCTATTCGTGGGTGAAAAGGGTTTTCTTCTGTAATTTCACAATGGAAGAATATTTCTTGGCTATTTCCATTGTTTCTTCTAGTAGAGCTGGCAAACTGAGGAATGCTTAAAGCATCAGTGTTTTCTGAAGAACTTTTATTATGCATTATTTTTCAACGATTCTGAATCTGGAATAAGCTAGTTGCATTTCAGTGTATTAATCACCCAAGTTATCAAAACAAATGACTGATCTGCTAAGACAGCTAGCACTGCTTCTAAGCTGCTCTGTGGGGTAAAAAACCTGAGAGCTCTTCAAAGAGCATCATAATTGTTAATTAGATAGGAACTTGTAAGAAGACAGCAATGAAATTAAAATAATAGCTTGGTCTAACATACTTGAAAGTCCAGATGTTAATATCTGATTGGGAGGAGCCCTGAATTACACTAAAGCAAGTTCCAGAATTTGCTTCTTATTATTCAGCAGGCAATCTGTATGCAATATTTAACAAATCAGGCATTTGATGAATAATTGTTGACAGATCTTGTCTGCTTCACTGCTTTTCACAGAACTGCATCAGTGAGACTAGACACAGCATATGTCTAGGAGGTCCCACAAACTTTTCTACCATTTTTTATATACTCAATTTCTGAAATACACCAAGGAACAATTCATATTATCCCTTATACAGAATCGCTTGTTAACAGGTCAGGAGGAACCAGAAATCTGCTAAAGTGCTATCTGGAACTACTGTATGGACCTGTTTGAAGAAGTCCTTGTTTGATTTAAGAGTATCTGTCTACCAAAATTTGGCTCTCAGCAAAAACACTTTAGTGATCATCTGAAAGAATGCAGCACACATGATGTAAATGCAAGTAGAAACTCCCCCTATTAATTAGAAGGGAGAAAAGCAACTATTTGCAACTTGCTTTATCTGTAATTTTTCATTCCTGAACACAATTATCCGCAGCCTATTTTTCAAGTCTAGAGCCTTTAGATATTATTCAGTGTTTGGTAACTTTCTGTGGATCCATCTGATAAGAACCTACTTATCTTCAATTTGCTCAGATCTTGCAGAGTGTCCTCAGTCAAGAATTGGGCTCTGGGACAGAAAACAACACACTTATGTTGCAGATTGATGGTCCTGCAGCCAACTGACTTTAAATTGCAGGGACCTTTTGGCAGATAAATAAAAAACAGCCCAGTCCAGGGACTGAGCTGGAAACTGTGGAGCCTTAGCTTGGACTCCAGAGCTGAAAGGTGAGGAGGCCTGTGGAGGAGGATGAAGGGCCATCTCTCAAGCCATTTACCAACTGAGCAGCTCCTCGAGGCTGGCCATGAACAGCAGGGGAAGGCAGACTTTGCTGAGGTCAGTTTTTAAGAAGGAACTGGCTGGTTCTCCAACCTAAACCAACCAGTCCTTGGCCCCTCAGTGCCTGTTGTAAGCTAGACATTGACCCTTGAAAGATCTCAGAGACCTGGTACAGAGATTTTGGGTTTTGTAGGTTTACTTGAATCCAGCCCCTTTTCTTTACTGTAGAATAGGGTGACACAAAAATCATTCCACCTTTCCTGTGTAAGTAAAGATAACACTCTGAAACATTGGGTGGTGAAACATTGGAGCAGGTTTCCCAGAGAGATGGTAGATGCTCCATCCCTGGAAATATTCCAGGTCAGGTCAGATGGGGCTCTGAGCAACATGATCTTGAAGATGTCCATGCTTATTGCAGGAGGGTTGGACTGGATGACCTTTAAAGGTCCCTTCCAGCCTAACCTGTTCCATGATTCTCTGATTCTGTGGTCTGCCATGGAACCAATATGGAACTGATAATGGTACAACCACACACAGAATGTGGGCAGAAGATGAGATTTCAGTTTATGGTTTAGCCATTTACTGGAGCTGGCCAGCATTCAGAAGGCACAGAGAAATCTATATGTGTGTTTGTAATACTACAGATAGAGTGTATTGAATGTTACGGAGTGGCAATTCATCTCTTTTTTTTTTTTTTTTTTACAAAACTAATTTATGGACAGATTGCACGAAAACATGCCTTAGATTTGTTATCAGCTATTAATAGGCAAGCATTACTGATTTTTTTCTCTGTTCCAAAACTGGATTAAAACATAAGCTACAGGAAGGTTCTTAATCGTTCAGACTCTCTCTAAATATAAGTTGTGACTGATCTTTACTGGCATGCAAAATATTATAATTAACATACCATGATAAAAATGGTACATTTTCCACTACGGGAAATTGTTCTCTATTAATAAACCAACCAAGTGAATACCTACTACATATTACCACCAGCATAATTCAAAATAATATGCTCTGGGGATATATTTGTTTTGATTCCACTTGCCCTCTGGTACAGCCCCAGTAGGGTTGTTGCTGTGTATCAGGAGGGAAGAAGTGTCAAAGCCCACCAATGGCTGTGCATGCAGCTTGCTGTCCTGGGTCACATCTGTACACAGTGAGAGATTTACTTCCAGCCAGTGGAGAAAACTCCATGTTTTGTTACGAGTACAGGTCTTTGCCCACGAGATGGCACTGTGTTTGCCACTGCAGTGCTAGACAGGACTGAGAGCAGATGAACTATAACAGGAGAAAATTAATCCAGCTGTAGAATGCAGAAAAATATTTATCTTCATTCTTAATTTATGCAAAGAAAATGTAATTTCTCATCGTTTTCATAGCTCTACATTTCAGCTGTATAAGACTCACCTTCTAAGGGAACTAAAAGGGACATTTTTCTTCAGTGTCGATGCAGATACATTTACATATCCACATTTTGCCCAAAGCTGTGCATTCACATTCATTGTTGATTGGGCACAATTTCCACATAAACCCACAAATGTTACAGGCTGACTCAGAAGTTGCTGAAATTTCATAAAACTTTCAGCAGAGCTGGCAACTTGCACAGTTTAATAACAGTCAGAGGTAGCTGGATGTCACATTCATCTGGTCTGTAAGAAAAATATTTTAGGAATTATTTTTTTAATATAAGATATTACAGAAGTCTCTACAGAACCCAGCAAAGGAAATGCCATAAAATGACTCAAAGACACTGGTGGCATCATGTGCCCATTGAATCAAATACTATACAAGACAAAATTACAACCATCACTGCAGCAGTGTTCTTTACAGCAATAACACATTCTGTGATGGACCATATTAATTGATAATTGTAAGCCTAATTTTTGCAACAGGGAGAAAAAGGACCCTGTTGAAATCTAATCATGATTGGTTTATTATATAATAGGTATATATAATATACATATGTGTATACATATAAAATATAATGAAGTATTTACTGCTACACCTGGGACACTTGACACAGAAGATCAGCCACTACAGAGCAGACATCTTATAAAAAACCAAAAAAATTATGATGCAGAGTCACTCCTGGTATAGCCTGTGCCCTTCAGGGTGGGAAGCAAGCCTTGAGCCCCAGCAGCATCCCCAGGGCAGAGCAGCTGAACAGGGCACGCCTGTGGGACATGGGGGGCCCAGTGATAAGGACCTGATGGCCAACACAGGGTATTACTGAGGGGCTAGGAGGGTTTCTGGAATGGGAGTTCCAGGGCAGGGGTTTGCAGAGGGACTGGGAGGGATGGGATGAGGACTGGGATGGGGGAAGATGCCAAGAGATCAAGAGCAACCAACCCCCTGCACACTGTGACACTTCCACTGCTGACAGAGCAGCTGCAAGGGCTGTACCCACCTAAGGCTCTGTGCAATCAGCTAATCCAGTCAATGAGAACAGCAGCACAACTATAAACTGGGTTATTCAGCTCACACATATATTTAGTATAAACTGACTTTCAGAACTATGCTGACACAATTCCTTTTTCACAATTGCTGTATAAGCAGGTAACCCACACATTTAATATCCTTAATATCTTCAGTTGTACCCGAAACTTCCTCTGCATTGCTCCCTAATATTCTGAGGAAAAGCCATGACTTGTCTAAGTCTACTAAGATAAAACTATTCTCATCCACAGACTGAGGTTTGTGCTCTGAAAGGTTTTTGGTATCCATTTCGAGTTCAATGGTTTTTCGAGTCAAAAGTCAAATTTTCTTTCAAAGAACTGTTCTGATGGTTTAAACAAATCCTACTAACCAAGCATTGCTCCCTAATGACTGAGATTAGGCACAAAGAGTAGGTTTTTTTCTATGGTGATTCCAATTCCTCGAGACTTTGTAGTTTGCTTCCTCCCACCCTGCTCCGACTTTGACTTCTGGAGTCCAATGTCACACTGTTCTCTGTTTTAGCTTCTGGCAGGGGATGTTTTTTTTTTTTAATTCTAGCCTTCTACATTCGTGTCTTACAAAAGAAATCAAATACAAAAAATTAGCAGAAAGAATATGAGAACCTGACTTCAGCCATCTGTGGAAGCTGGAAATCATTCAACATTCTTGTTAGATTATTTTCCACCTTTTTTCTTCCATGCTAGTCTGCATAGGAACCAATAAAGTATCCTATAAGAGCCCTTGTAATCCCAAACCTGCCTTCTCTTCCACAACAATAATAAAAAAGAAAAACTATTGCTTTTTATATCTAGTAACTTACATTCTGTTCCCTCCCTGAAGGTACCATTGAAGTTTGCACTGGAGTACAATATTTTGCATCTTTGCTTTTCTCAACATTTTTTCTCTTCTCCTTACAGACAATTAGTGAGAGAAAATTCCTCCAAGAGTGTTGAACTCAGATGTTCTGTACCTTGAACTCTGACTTCCCTCTGTGCTGAAAATGTTGTATATTCTAGATTTCTGGGCTCAGAACACTTTTTGTTTTCTCCTTGCTTTACAGAATTCCTGCTGGAGTGCTGGTGGACTAGCTGTCAGAGGCTTTGTTTGATATTTTCAATCTAATGAGGGTCTCAAAATTAGAACAAGCCCTTTATAGTGACAATGAATGATGACTCACCATATAACAGAGTCTCCTAGACAGATAATTATTTAGGCATGTATTTCAGCAGATCATCCGTTAGGTGTCTCAGAGCAAGAGATTATTTTTTTTATCAACTGGGAAGACAAGGCAGGAAGTTAAATTACCTTGTAGGCAATACTGACTCACAGAGGATAATGGGAAGTCATTTGAGAGATACAAACATGTCCAGGCTAAAACTGGCCCTTCTTACTTAGTGTGTGGCATTTGAAGCTTGCTAATTGTCAAGATTTTCTTGAGCATGTATCTATCTGAGACTATTCACAAGGCCTGACTTAAGAGTTTTTTGTTTAAGGATGAATGGATTCAGCAGTGATCGTGGTCTGAAATTGTCATCCCAGATCCCGCCTTGGGAAGAATTATGGTTGCAAAGAGACTACATGGGGTAACATGGCCTAGCCTGCCATCAGTTATGGTTAAAAATTGTTAGCAAAGCAGCCAAAGTAGCCCCAGGTTGTATTTATATTCCATTTCATTCATCCTGAAAGAAAACATCACAGGCTGAAGGAAATTAATGACACTTTTGAGGTTCTTGAGGACGGACTTCAAATCGTGGGCTTAAAATTGTAGCCTGAGCAATTTGCCCATCACAGTGACCTTATTACATTTAGATGAGCTCCTTATAATACTACCCAGGGGCTTGGCTTTTCATAAGGAGTCAAACTTCATCTTCTGTAGTGGCTCTGGGCACCACCCACCAGAGCTGGACTCAGGGGTGTTTACCTGGGGGAGCTGTGGGGGCTGCTTAAGACTATTTATGATATCTTGGGCTGGCAAGGCCTGCTGGAAAATGAGAGGAGGGATAAATGGATACAGCACAACCATTTCTGATACAAGGCAAGCATTATGCATTTTTCAAATCCCTGATGAAAATTTCCTCTTTCCCCATGACACATACAAGGTATTTTTTCTCTTAAATCTTGTGTCTGTATTATCTCACCTTTGTAGCTTTTTCCAGCATTAATCTTGCTACAAAAGCGTGTGGGTCAGGCATCATATCTCAGCTTCAGTTGTAATGCAAATACTTATAATTACTGCTGCATCAAGTTCCCAGCAAATTATTTCCTCTTGCCACTGAATTAGTGCTCTTTCAGGTTCTCCATAGATCATCTCCCTAGTGACCAGTATTGTAAAATGAACCACTGAAAACAACCACAGATTGCAACAGGAGAAAAGAAAAAAAAAAAGGTAGTTTAATGTGGAAAAGCATGAACAACTTTGTTACTCTTCAGTTACCCTGAGGAAACGCTGCTGTTCTGACAAGAAGTTTTTGGGTGGCTTTCAGGTGATGTTTGTAGCATCCAGGGACAGTTGTGGCCTTGGAGCTGAGAGATCCATATATTTGCTAATCCCTGGAGCTTTTTAGAACTACTGCTGTGTTTTAATTTCTATATTGACAAAGGCATAAACATTCTTCTTAGGGAACTAAACCCATAAGATAGGGCTCTTCATATTTGGATAAATGACAGTATCCTTTAAAAAAAAAGGAAAATAATGGAGAACATCTTACAAATGTGAAAATTAATGACATTCCCTTATGCAGTCTTTGATACAGACTCACTCTGGGTTAATTTGACTTAATTTTAAATGCTTGCATGATCCCATATTTTTAATTTCTTTATCTAGCATTCACATATTTTCCCAACTTCTTTTTTTTAAAGCAAGAAATCTTGCTTATGCTAAAATAGCTCCATGAAATAGCTCACATTTGAAAATAAAAACACATTCCTTTCCAAAGACAATGCCAATAATTGGAACAATTACGTAAGAGGCGATGCTTGTATGTGCAGACAGCTATCAACAGATCAAACCCAAGACCTTCACTGCAGAAAATTCACTTTGCACTGAGACAGCAGATACTCAGGATATTAGGAGTGGGTGAGAAAGAAGGGAATAAAGAAAACCATATGTACTGGTGAAGTCCTTAAACACAATGGTTAGATTAGTACTAATGCAGTCTGTGGCACTATTTGGTGTACACACAAATACAGTGTTACTTACAGTAACAATCAAACAGATAAAACCTTGTATTAAAGTCCAAGACTGTCTGAACAAAAAAGGCTGAACAGATCTTACATCACTACCTGGACACATTTATATGTCACTGTTTATTGTTATGGTCAGTGTTGGGATTACCGAAAGCAGGGGGCTGCTGAAATCACTGTGAATATCAAACCCAGTGACTGTCAACCACTGAGCAAATAATCAATGTTTTCCTGTCTGCCAACCCTTTCCAAGCCATAATTGTCCTATTTCTCTCACAAGAATTGAAGCTCACCTAGCCATGCACATTCTTGATAAAAAAAAAAGAACCAAACCAAAGCAAAACAAAAAAAAAAATGTTATCATGGAAACCATCTTTTCCATGTACTTTAAAAGAACAGTATATTACTACTTTTCTGTTATTATTTATATTGTGAAATATCAATACATATTTATATCATCCCCTTGGCCTTGGGTATATCCTACCTCTGAATTTAATTTCTCTGCAAAGTAATTTCCATTTTCTTTTATTTATGTAATTTTAGTTCAGTAGCCATACGGACCCATACGGACCTGAAACTTCAGTAGCTATGGCTAAAACCACCAAAGCACATTATCATTTGTCCATCTTCATCTTGGAGAAAGAAATGTAAACAGCCTTTTCCTCTAGGATTTAAACAACCCAAAAAGTTGCAGAGAATTGCTATTAAAGCATACATCCAGAGTGAGAGTAGCAGCAAAAACTACCACTTTCCTAATGTAATGATTTCCATATCCCCTTCAAAAGTGCTTGAAAACCCACAGGATTTGTCTGAATATAGATGGGTTGACTATTATATGAGTTTAGTGCTTGATCCAGGCTGCTGACTCTTTGTCAGTCATGCTTCAAAAGGAAAAGGATAATGATCTACTTGCCTAAAATCAGATGCATCATTTGGATGCTTCGAATCTCTTCTCAAGAAGAGCCCTTGAAAGGAGTCTTCAGTGTTAATAACAAAATAACAAAATGAGATTAAAAAGAATAAAAATACTAAGCCTCACAAAACCAAGCTATTTTTTAGCAAGAGCACCGACCTAAATAAAGAAAGACTGCTCTATATTTCTAGATTCTGAAATTTTGATCAAAATACAGAAAATCAAAATTTTCCTGAGTGAATTAAAAATGTCATTAGAAGAGAACAGAAGAGATTATTTTGGTTGGAAAGGACCTGCAGCAAACATCAAGTTCAACTGCCTGACCAATTTGGGGCTGACCAACAAAGCATGTTGTTAAGGGTATTGTCCAAATGCCTCTTAAACCCTGACAGGCCTGGATTATTAACCCAGCCTTGCTGCCCTCTGGAGACACTCAAGGACCTTCACATTCTGCTTAAATTGTAAGGTCCAGAACTACACAAGGGCATCTTTCCTAGTTGTTGCTCTATGTCACGTCCAGTTAAATCTTGGGTTAGCAGATAATTTTCAAATCAGTCCAAAAAAAAAAAAAGTAATCAGAGAAGTAAAAAAACCTGCAATGAATTAATGTTTCAACCCTGATGAAATGAACAATACTGCAGAACATCAGGATTTAATTCATCCAAGATTCAAAATGTTGGCTGATGTCATTGTAAAGCCTCTCTCAATGATTTTTCAACAATTTTGGGAATCTGGAGAGGGCCAAGTTGTCTGGAAGCCGACAAATGTTGTCCAAATTTTCAAGAAGGGCAAAAAGGATGATGCTGGAAACTACAGGTGTACTAGTCCCACTTTAGTGACTGGTGACATTACTGAGGAATTGTTAGATTGTGGTCTTATACAACACACTATTGGCTGTGAAAATTCAGATTTAATTCAACCAAAGATCACAGGAAAGAATTATGACTTGGTAATTGGATTTAGTCTAAAAGATCATTCTAACTTTGCAAGAGAATTTAACTTCACAGGTTCTTCCAACTCATTTCTATACCTTCTTTTTGTCTTGTATTTATGATATAGGTTACCATAAAAGAAATGTAGAACTGCTGCAAAATTAGAAACAGAAGATAAAAATAATTCAGTGCTGTACCTGACAAATTGCAAGAGTTTTTGCATCACTTCAGTTCAGCTATTCTGTAATATTCCAGACAATATTTGCATCTTAATGCTTAACTGGGTGACCACAAGGCCAAAGCTGAACAATTAATTTCTTGTGTTTCTTTTCGTTTAATTCCTTGACACTTCACTTATCCTTGCAAAAACATAACACTGAAACCCTGCCAGCAATGGAATAGGAAAATGCCAATGTAATCAGCCACCAGAAAGGCACTTGAACATGGTGAGAAAATGTCCTTGAGCCTGAAGAGAGGTACATAAATAAGTGTGCAGATAACAAGAGATACAGAACTTGGTGAACACTGTGTTATTTCCCTGCAATAAGCAAAAGCTCTTTTTAAGATGTATAGTCAGAGAGAAAAAAAAGGATCATCAGGAAAGAAATACTACACGTTTCAAGAAATGTTGACCATTATTTGTGGTGTTTATTGTGCTACCGGACATGGTGAAGACATCTTTGCTGAAACACTCACAAATGATCAAAATGTTGGGGAAGGAATGTGTTCCCTGTTAGAATTGCAAAAGATTTCATGGGAATCCAATGTGAAAATGAAGGAGGTTTAAATCTCACAGTATGTGAAGCAACAGTCTGTGACATTCAGCAATTCTACCCTTACACACTGAGGCCCCACCCCTGTGACCAGGGAACTCAATGGAAATTTCAGATAGATTCCAGTGAAAGCAAGGTTCAAAGTGCTCATAAATCCAAGGAATAAAATGCTAAATTTGATGAACAGTTCTTCTCACATACAATTCTCATGTGTTCACTCAACCTTTGGCTTGACATCACAGATGAGAACCGTTTTGTAACAGACTGGTGATAAATTTAACTGACTAAAATATGTCACTTCTTAAATGAGAAAAAAAGTCTTCAGTAGTCCTATTAAAAAAAAATAATTCCTCTCTAGTTTGTTTTGCTGAAAGCCTAGTATATTAATGCTTGTTAAAAGCAAATGTACTAACAAGAGTCCTAAAAAGAAAAAAATGAAACTAAACCTCACATTAAATTGCCACAACAACTCTCCTATTTCATCAATGTTCTTTGTACACAATGATGCAGCTCTGCAGAATGTGAATTTTAAGAGAAAATATCTTTCCAAAAGGCTGTATTACATAACACAGTGTAAATTTTCAATAAAATTCCCTGTGTGTTCTTATATACACATCTGGTGAAACTTCCTTAATAAAATTAAAAATCTTTGCTATCTGGGAAGAATGGTTTCTTAACAATTGATTTGAAAGTAGCTGGGGGATAACTGGGTGATAACAACAGCTGAGATATATGAAGAACTAATTAAGTTAAGAATTAATTAAGTTAAACAAATCTTTTGCTTCTTAATACTGTGACCAACACGCAGTGTAATGGATAGGAAGGAAGAAGTGATAAAAACTGCCTTTTTTTTCATTAGTAATATTTTTAAACAAATAATAGGGAATGTGTTAATATGCCATTACCATCCTGTAAGTGTACAATGCAAAGAAAAAAGTAGTGATATCATAGAATTGTTTAGATTGGAAAAAACCTCAAAGATTATTGAGTCCAACTATTAAACCAGCACTACCAAGTCCACCACTAAACCATATCACCAAGCACATCCATGTCTTATTTCAAAACACAAATGCATCCTTATTTAAAAATCTATATTTAAAAACCTACTATCAAGCACAACTCACTTGGGTTGCAGTCTTCCGATTTTTTAAACGATTCTTGGTGTTGAGCTTTGAGTGAAATTTGTTATATAAAGAACCACTTACACTAATTTTACTGTGTTACTTTGCTGTCCAGAGCTGCTCTTACATAAGAAAGACTTGTTTCTTACGTCAGCTGTCTAAAGTAATGGAAATAAATCAGCTCTCACAGTGATTGGCTTTTTCCTGGCGTCCTGAGGAAATCACACTTTGTGATGTGATAATGGACCAGACAGCAGTGACTGTTGTCTCCAACAGCAGATACTTGTTTCCTTCCACTTGGAATGAACTATGGATCTGGCAGCCTTGCTGAAGTGGGGAGGTAAAGAGGGGATACCAGAAAAGTGATGGGGTTTGGTCTGCACAGGGAAGGAATTCAACAGAAATATGCAGCTCCTTACTGCTGTGCCCTCATGAAAGATGGAGAGTTATTTACAACATGTGAATGGGCAAAATAAAATATCATTTGTTGCAACAAGATATCTCACTGTGTTTAAAACAGGATGTACTGTACTCCAACAGTAACAGTGTTGACAAGGCTGAATTTCTAATCTTTGTGTCTCTGATCTTCAGAATTACTGGAAAAACTAATTTCACGATAGTTTTTCAGAGTGTGATGCTAGAGTTTTTTGAATGAATGAAAATTACATGCTTGGGACATTCTCCAAAGTTAATTTAATGCAGCTACTCATTAAACAAGTCTTTCTAGCAATTGAGTGACATTTGTTTTGTAGAAAGTTATGGCATTTGCTAGATCTTGAAGAATAATTTCAACAAACATGAATGAGAAGACTGAGTAAAATCCACTGTGTTTTGACCTGAAATGAATAAATATTTCCAGTCCAGTGTTTATGTTACCTTTTTATTCTGAACTTTGAGTCTCAACCTCAAAGAAAACACAGGGGATGCAAAATCTTTTCAAATGAAACTAAACAAGGTTTTAACCTTTTTCAGACAATTTGCCAGAATGTGGACAGCTGCTTGGGAATTTTTCTCATTCAAGCTCTTTGGGGAGATGTGTTCTGTAGAATGACAAAGTGTAGTAACTTTTCGCCTATGTATTGTAAACCAAAATTATTCTTTGGTATTGATTATTTTCAGATTAATAGAATATTAGTGTGAACTTTATGCATCTAATTCATTAATTCCTCTTTCCCAACAATTTTGTGGTGTTGTATTGAATTTTTTTGGCTTTATGTAGATACATTTAGTACTGCAATTACATATTTTAGACAGCAGAAATATTAATAATGTACCACAATGCAAACTGAGTAAACATTCAATCATGTGGCTGAATCTTGGTTGCTTTCACTACCTTTGGCTATTAAGCTTCTTGCTTTATTCCATTGTGTCTTAATTAGTGGCCTACAGCCACCAAGTGACTAATCATTGATGGAATGAGGACTGATGGAATGAGGCTTGCAATAGTCAAACCAAATGAAGGATATGTTAACATGTGGGATATAAGCTCAGCAGGGCCATTCAGAACTTGGCTGCAATGATAATATGCCTCCTGGCTGTCTTTCCCAAAAACTTACACAGAGCATAATTGATAATATTGAGCATTGTCACAGTAATGCAGAACAGGCCACATAATATCTTCCACTGTATGCAGAAATGAAGGGGAAAACCTGGACTGTTGTTTTGGATCTGCATTTACCAAATATATACAGTGTGTCTTGCTAAGCCTTCCTCATACTAGCATTGTCAGGGGAAAAAGGAACTATTAACTAACTCAAACTTATGGGGTGTTTGTATACAGATTGTTAACTATCACCTCGATTAATAACAGAAAATATTTCAAAGATGGGCAACATTCAATTTTTTTTCCAGTGTTCACCTGGGGTTATCCAAACGAAACTTCTTGGGTTTGGAGAACAGCTTTGGAAATTTCATGGAACAGTCAGGGTAAGACAGCAGTGGTTTTTTTAGCTTGCTCTTTTCTCCAGGCAGCAGGAGTGAGCAGGGAGCCTCTCAGCACCAGCCTGGCTTGGGATCAGCAGGTTCCCTGTGTCAGGGCTGGTGGGCAGAGATGTATGGTCTAGAGGATATGCTTGTCAAGGGAAATAGTTGAGGAGAACATGGTTATAGGGAGCTTGGAAGAAAGCTGCTGTTTATGATAAGAGAAAGCAGTAAATGAATCAGTAAGAAATCAGATGTTTCACTGAGAAGCTTGCCTGTTTCTACAAACTGATTTGCTCTACAAAGCAAACTGTGAGCTGCAACAACAGGGAGTGACATCCGTGCACATCACAGGGAAATGCATGTGCAGCACTGTTTGGGATTTTCACACCACTCTACAACTTGAGTGCCTGTATCAGTGGAAATGCATGAATCAGTCAGAACCCATCTCTCACAGATCTTGGGATTTGCTCTGGCACTGGCCCTTTTTAATCCCTTGTGTGAGTGTGTGCCCATCAGCTTCACCCACTTACGGATCACAGGCATGACATTCCTTCTTCACATGCAGAGTGTGATGCCATGAGAGACTGGAGTCTGTGTGTCAGTGTGTCTCTCTCACTCTCTCCAAGTCTGTGTAATGAAACTGTTAGTTCAGCAGTATTTGGGGCCTCTGTGGCCTCTGAAACTGGGAAGATTTTTTTCCTTAAATAAATGGATCTAGAGCATTTAGTTGCTACACCTATTAGATATACAAATTACCTGTGGGAAACTAAGGTATTTTAACACCTGATCTGCTACACCATGCACTGAACTGCTGTTATGTCTAATTCTTTCAGCATTGTGCTGAGGAATTTGCTTGCATTGATAATGTAATCATTAGCCTGTGGGGATTTCTGGGCTTCTTGTTGTTTTTTTCTTAATACTCAACCACAGTGAAAAGTGCTTGATATTATAATACAAACATAAAATAAGACCTCAAATTTGCATTTCATGCCTGTGATCTCTTATCTTTAGAGAAGGATTAAAAGCTAAGCCTCTTTACCAAAATCACCGAACATATTAATTATACACCATATAAATAATTTAATTGCACACAGAGAATAGACTTTCTGAAAGTTTCATGCATACTTCTCTTTATATCATGGAAATTATTGTAAAACTAGAGCAATTTTTCTCTTAATACTTTTCATGGTGAAAATCTATCCTGCTTAACTGCAATTTATAATTTGATGAGAGACAACAAAAATTTCTAATACTTACAGTGTATAGCAGTAAGAAAGTCTATTAAAGGTCCAGAATAACAAAGAGGTTATGATCCTTATGTGCCTCTTGTTGACATACAAGGTCAGATCATCAGGTATTTGACTCCACTAGATGGAATGTAGCATCATCCATCTGCCAGCACTGAGGCTCGTTCACAGTGTCACCTGAGTCACCATAAAACACTTTATAAGAAAAACTGGGCCATAGTCACTTGTCCCTTCAAGTCTTGCAGTGTACTCAATAAAAACTTACCACCAGCACATCTCCAATGTCTGGAGAAATGTGTTAAGGATATCAGAGTTGGGGACTAGAAAGAGAAGGAGAAAACATTATGACCTTAATGTATTCGTATTTATAATATAAATAGCCTTCAGTTGCCCTTAAATCATATGGAGGTGCTCAGACTCATCAGCCATTTTGTAGATACATGACATTTGCAAAGCAAGCTGCCCAGAATATACCATCCTTTTACATACGTAAATATAACTTTGTTGTGTTTTTATTCTTTCTTCCCTGCCTTTTGATTTTAACATTAAAAAAAAAAAAGTTGTTTTCTGAAGCCAATTTACTTGTAAACTCTGCCAGAATATGACTTGTATCAGAATCTATCTTGAGATTTGTGTGTTCCTATTTTCTGTATTTTTGTTCTTTCTTTCTGCAGACTAGAATTACTGTAACTTAAAGGAAAAGTTGCTCAAAGGGGCATCCTGGTATAAGAAGAGTGGAAGTAGCCCTGCATATTTATAAAACCACAACTGGAAAGTCCATCATACGTTAGTTAACTGCTATACACTGTCTACTTAGCCTCAAAAAAGCTTCATTACTCACTCACCATCACCTCTCTGGTAGAACATCTTCTTATTTACCTGCCTCAGTAGAGATTTATAAGCCTGACTGTAGTGTTTGTCCTTGTGGCTTTCCTTTGTCCCTCTCTGTGTTGGATGACTTTTCCTGGGAGTCTCACATAGTCATTGTCAATTGAAGGAGGCAGAAGAAGAAAAGAGGCCGCTGACAGTTAAAGATCCTGGGACAGATTCTCCTCAAGATTATGCCAATTTTCCAGCAGCATAATGCCACTGACCTCAGTGCAATTCATTGCAGCTATTGACTTCAGTGCTATTGACTTCAGCAGTCCCAGTTTGGAATGTTGTGAGGTGAAAGTGAGGGCAAATCTATTATTCTGTGAGAAAGAGCAGGACCCCTGGATGCTACTGTTTTGTTAACTCATCTACAAATTGGATACTACAGATATTTATAGATGAGATTTAGCTACCGTGTGCATGTTTCAAACAGAGGATGTCAGGTTCTTACCCAACCCCAAAGCTAGAATTTCCACTCTGAAACTTACCCACAGTTACTAAACCAGACACCTGTAGACATATAAATAAACAATTTTTCTGAGTACTTATTGAAAATTAGAAGAACTTAGAAATCCATACCTAAGTGCTTTTATGCACCTGCTGGTTTGTGACTGGAAAAGCACAATAGACACTAAAGGGCATATAGAGTTCCCTTTGACAGTAAAGGACAGCACGCACACAAATAGAGGAGAGGTGTATTTCTGGGTATTCATATAAGTAAATTGGTATAAAGATGACTGTTTTCCCTTTCTCTCAAGAAGTCTCCAGCTCCTTTCAGCTGCAGATATTAAATTTTCTCCTGTGAATGTCTCATAAATTCATAAGAAAGGGCCATGACAGGTCAAACAGTAAGCTGTGTGTCACCTCAAGTGAGATATAGGGACACATCTCTACCCTCTTGAAGATCTGGAAGATTTTTTTTTAATTTTTAGCATACACAAGTTACAGACCTGTCCATATTAAATCTCAGATATGCATATTTTTATTAACTAAAGACACGTGGCAGGTTCAGTCAAAACACTTATTTCCTGTCCCTGACTACAGTGACATAACTGTACAGTATTAAACAGCTGTTGAGTTTTATAAAAAGTGGATGATAACTGTGTATGTAAACATGTATCTCTCGTTCATTCGTTGCTGAAGGTGGGGTGTAAATATGAGATATGTTACCAATAAACAGCAATTTCCCAATTTTTATTATCCCATTCATTCCTATGTCCTTGTCGAAAATGTGAATACTATCTATCATTTCCTCTGCGATCAAAAAAAATTACAATAAAAAAAGAACTTTCACTAGGAGCAGAGTTGCTAAAACTCACCAGAAAAAAAAGAGGTATTCAAAACACAACAAGGATAATAAATTTTTCCTTTTACAAGACATTTGTAAAGGATGTATTCTTATTATAATTTTTACAAGTGTAACTCTCTGTCTCTTCAAGGTTCCCTAGTGATCATAAAATTATTTTCCTTCATGTCATTTTGAATGATTTCCTATCTAGTTTATTGTTAAGGCCTTCTCAGAAGTGTGAAGTATGGGCTTATGATTTCCCTCTATAAAAATATAATAGATCTTCTCCTTAGTAACAATTCTCTCTGGTAAATGGCTTAGTGTAGCTGCTGCTTTACTACGAGCCCATATCCATAAAGCCCAGCACACCTGATTTGGAATTCTGATGCTTTGCATAGTTTATGAACAAATAAATACAAATCTGCTTATCATGCAATATACACAGGATCTAATCCAGATCAATACAGACTTCAAAAAGAGAGAGATAAAGCTTTCATCATATTCTTTCAGACCATTCAGTTTTCCTACTAGATGCCTATGAATTAAAAGGGCTGTTTTCTTCATAGTAAGCACAGTATCTACCATGTCAAACAACACCCTATAATTCTAAACAGCTATTTGTATAGCATGTATTTTTTCTCCCTTATTTCTTGAAAGAATGATATAGTTCTATTTTTTGTATTGCTGTGATTTTTAAGAATGGTTTAAAAATTATGATGCCCATTTTCTGGTGAGCCACTTCATTAATATTAGTATCATTTGCATGAACAGCACTTTATAGAGTCAATAAAAAGACAGGACTATGTCCTCTATGGATTTTTTGATCTGGTTTTTTTTTTCAGATATTTTGTGCAACAAAGAAAGATAGAAATGGTTGCACTGGGTAAGACTTGTTATCCATCTGATACCACTATTCTGCCTCTGAGATAATTTTACAATGGCTTCAGTGTAAGAATTTTTTTTGTCCATGCTTCCAGAACTGGTAAGATATGACTGCCTGAGTGTTCCTACCAGAACAAGGAAGGAAAATAATATGTTACAAGGATAAACAATGATGAACATATAATAAAATATTATTTTGTGGTTATGCTTTTATAAACACTCAAAAAGTCCTTAAGTATTTGAGATCCATCTCGTCTTTAGAGATGGAGAAAGAAGAACCAGAACAATATTTTTTTTTAATATCTTAGGTTAAATAGTAATATTCAAAGTTTAAAATAAAATGAAGGGTGATGATTTATGCCAGTATAGATGGAAGCAATGTGACTTTATCTTCTTGCTAGTTTTCCACGACTAGTTTGGTCTCATGTATGAGGTACCTCAAGGAAAGATGAAAAGCAGACAAAAGCCACGAGAAAGTCCTTTTTCACACCATCTGTGTCTGGAATGAAGAACCCCTCTGTTTGCAACCATGCAAGGGTTAAAAGCAGTGCTAAGGTCAAAAGCTGTTTTTTGAAATCTTGTCCAGAGTTGAGTGAAATACTTAGAGGATTTGAGGCCCAGGTTTGGAAAGTTTCCACGTAATAAGAAAACAAAGCCAACAGCAACATACATAACATTGCTTTCCCAGCAAAAACACTGCCCAAATTTCTCCCTATTGTTTCTCCTAAACTAGTATCTTTACCTCACCAAGATGCTTCATTCTCAGTTTATTCAGCATAAACTCATCTGAGCAGAGGCTGCTGATTTCTGATTTTTCTCCTGTAAAAACCCTGTACCTGGGTACATGGATGAATGTAATGAGTGCTCCTGAGTAGCTGGCAAGAAAATACTGTTTGATAGTAAGATCAAAGCTGGGATTCAATCAAAAATTTTACTCGTTTGAGTGGTCCCATTGACTTCAACGACCAAGTAATATTTACAGAATTGCTCCCCTGGAAAACGGGTGGTCTGAACATTTTAAGCATTCATCTCACTGCACTGCACTAGCTGATTATTTATTTTTTTAAAAGTGCCTTTTTTTTCCTCATTGTTTATTGGAGTCTCCCTACCACAGACAAGCAAAATCAATGAGCCCTTGGATTAGAATCGAAAAAATGGAAATGGGAGGTGTGATAAAAGGCCAAATTTTAACAATATGCCTGCAGCCATAGAAGTTAGTGCTTTTAGATTAGATGTGATCCACGTGTCACAGCTCTGTATTCACTCTTGATGTCAGGAGAGAAATCAGACATTTGGTCATCCGTGGCAAACCATACTGTTAAATTCTATTCTTATTTCTATTTTCTCCTTCTCTGTATAAGAGATAAGATGCCATCAAATGGACTAGGGTTGCAATTACTTCAGTAAGTGGAATCCAGTGTTGATCCCAATACATTTTTTAAATCTGGCAAGTTCAGAGTTTTTATTATTGCTTTTGCTTCATAAATCTCTTTCCTGCTCATACTTAGTTGTGGGCATAAGATACTCTTAGCTATGATTCAGTGAAATTTTCCAGAATACAATAACACTGAACTGTCTCATACAATAACTGCACCCAGTTTATTCTGGGATAATGAAAATGTCTTTTATGATTCATTACAACTTTCCTTTGTTCTTTATATGATATCAAACCATTAGATGGAAATTATCTGAAGCTATTGACTGCCTGCAACTTGCTGAGAAAAGACAAGATCTAATGCACAACCTGTATGGTGTCTGAAACTATTTCTATATAATTCTGGCAGGATAAGATTATTAAAATACAAAATAATTAATGTTTATGACTTAAATTTAGCAACATGAAATCTCGCTGATTAGAGTAGGCTTCCTCTGAACCCTCACAGACAGACATGTAAAGGAGTGACTGCACTGAATTAAAAGGAAACAGAAGATGAACATATCCATATAAATCTATTAAATCATGTCAGTCAATTTGCAGAGTCAGATGCCAGTAAAACTTGGTGGGGATTTTTCACCTAAGAACTATTTAGTGGAAAGTGTACTTCTTAAAAAGAAAATTTTTAAAATTTTCATAAGATGATAAAATATTCCAAATACTGAATGAATTAAAAACTGATTGAAAAGCAAGACTAGTGGGGTGGGTTTTTGGAATAACTTGAATTAAAATATTTAAATATATTGAACTAAAACAAAAATTCTGGATCTGTTCAGTCAGTGCCACCATTTCTATTATATTTTTTTAATCTGGATTAATGACTGTACTTCTCTGGAGGGCCAGGACTCTGCACATGTACAACACACATTTCTGTTGGCTACTTCACAGGAATCCCATGTGCAGAGCTGTGCTGGTGACCTTTGTTGAGATTGGCAGCCATGGGGATTGGATCAGTTCTTTGGGAACAGCTCTGTTAGTATGTCAGTGATTTTCAGGTATAAGGTAGCTTAACATGATGTGCAGCAAAGTCAAAACCATCACTGACAACTGATTAGCCACAAAGAATTTGCAGATAAATAGTCTTACCAAGGCTGCAAGTGTCAAGTTCTCTTTGGGGTGAGTATTGAATACCTATTTGTTGCCTTAAAAAGTTCAGTATTTAAAGTATTTGAAAAGCTGTTAAAAAGAAATAAGATTTTTTTCTTCTGCACTTTCGGGTGTATTTTGCATTGCTTTTAAAACCTGTGTTTTTTTAATGAACTGGAACATCTCATAAAAAGGACCTCAGAAGGGAATGAGATTTTTGAATGCGCTGACTGCACACGAGGCAGTTCTCATTCTAGCAAGAATCAAAGAAAAGGTGGAGACACGGGCTTTGCTGAAATCAGCAGCAGAGTTCCTTTCTATTTTAATGGAGTTAGGATTTCACCTGGGTTTTTACTGCCTCTTTTCTAACCACAGTCTGGAAAACTATGGTAAATAATTGTCATAACTGCCAGGAAGAGAAACTAGGGTGGGCACTGAACATGAAAGTACATATATTCTTCAAAATGGCTCTTGCACATAAAAATCTCTTGGAAGTGCTCAATGCAAGCAAATCTGATTCATTTTTCATAAGTAATGACCATCAAGAAAGAAAAGAATTTGAGCATTAGGTTGAAACAAAGACAAAAGGCTTTACGAAAGGAGCAGAGTCTCACACAGAGTGATTCTGTTCAAACATTTCTTTGGAACTTGATCTTGCATTTTTTTTTATGCAGAAGAAACTCAGTGATCTCAGCAGAAGCTTGGCAGTGGAGTGCAGGACTGTGCTCTGGAGTGCTGAGCCTAAAATAGTTAAGGCTTCATTCTTCAAGCTTAGTCAAAACTCCTCAGGTGTTCAAAAGTCCAATGTCAGCATTATGACCAATAAATCATCCTTTTGCCACTTAGACATCCAGAAATCTTCCTAGTATCTCATCAACTACCCATGACTACTTCTAAAATGAAGTGTAAGATTTCCCACTTACATTTCTGTAATAATGAAGACTCCAGACTCATTCCTCAGCCCCAGCTGTGGTACTTCTTTTGGAACACGTGCACCTTGTTCTTGGTACTGCTTTGATTTGGGACCAGTTGTGTCCTGGGCCTATCCTTACATAATCTGAACCCACCAGAAGGCTGAGATAATACATGTACAGTATGTCTTCTTGAGTGTCATCTCACATAGTTAGGGTGAAGGACTTTTAGTTTAATGCCCAAGAAATCCAATTCTATATTCCAAGTGGTAGGACAGAACTGTATCTTGAAATAATCCATAATTTGAAAACAGTTGCATTTTTTTCCCTTTTAGTTTTGACATGTGCATATTAATAGCAGACACTGGGTACCAGAGCTTCTGCTGCTGGAGCTAACAACTCATCAAGGTATTCTGGAAAAACCAGTAACTTTATTTTGTGGTTTGGGGCTTTTGGAGGCCTTTTTCGTGCAGGTTGGTTGGTTTGTTTGTTTGTTTGTGTTTTTTTTCCCTAAATAAATTAAGGAGGAATGTGCAATCTGCTAAAGACAAGATGATAAAATACTCAGCAGAACAGCCATTTCTCCCTATCTACAGGCAAAATAAAGTATAAACACAGCAACACAAATGCAGGCTTATATGAAATGAACCATGTAATGGCTTTGAATAGATTGTGTATGTGAATGAGATGCCTGGTAATTGGTTGTGGAAATGAGTAAATCTAACCTGTTTCAACCTTGTATGACTGATGTAACACAATGCTAAGCCAGGCAGGTTAACACTTAATTGCCAGGTTACAAAACTGAGAAATTAAAATGCCAGGGAGAATTTAATTGTAGTTAGTTTGACAACTGTGCTCTTTTGTGACTAGAAAAGAAGCCATAGAAAAACAACAGACTTGATGTGATGTATCAGATATAAGACTGTGTGTGATATATCTTACACATGAATGCAAAACTAAATTGTATGTGTGTTAATAAGTGACCTTAATTCAATTCTGCTGGCACATTCAACTTACATGGAGCATTTGAAAAAATATGCTAATTGGGATGCAACATCTAGTGAATATTGATCCTTCATGGGCACAGAGAATCAGTGTGTCATTTTTCTAGTTATAGAAAGAGTTAAAAAAAAATCAAAACACCTCTAAGCCACCGTAAGACTCATAAAATAAAGGTAATTGATTTCCTGGTTATAAAGCATATCCTTCCAAGGAACCTAGAAATTTATATCCTCTATCCAGCTTTTGGGTAATGCATGCAACCTTATACCATATCCCACTGCTTCTCCTGAGAGTTTGATTGATCTGTGTGTTTTATTATAGAATGATTTCCCTACTACATCTGAAAGATGTCAGTACTGCATGAAGCCAAATTGAGGGAACCTCTTTCAAAAAGCCTTTGAAGCTGTACTTTAAATATCTTACCTCTCAAATTCTTCTCCTGAAATAAATATGGCTTTTTTGGGAGTAAGAAACTACTCACCCTAAGTATATCTTCATGAACTGGAAGAGAGCAGGCAGAATTCAAAGAGTAGTAATATTTTGATTTGAATATATATTAGATTTTGTTTATATGGCCTACCTGGCTATTGCTCCCCAATGTCTATACTTATATTTTCTCTGATTTATGGTATTCTCCAGATCAAACGATGTTTTGAGAATTTTTATCAAGGCTGTATTTTTTCCAGTTTCATTAATGAACATTTAGTTTGTAGCTGATGCAGCCACACGTTAAAAAAAACAACCAAAACCAAACCACCAAAAAACCCCTGACCAGCTAGGTTACCAAACAAATTTTATAAGATTTTCTTGTGCATTAGGCATTCACTACACATTAAGTACAGTAATAATAGGAAATAATGCCAAAATATATCAAGGAGCATGAAGGATGACCTTCATGAAAAGGATGACCTACGTTGAAAACACACTGTCCATAAAAGAGTGGTTTTCCCTACTCACAGAAGAAAAGAGCCAAAACCTGTTAAGGCATGAGCAGCATGAGATAAATAAGCAAATGCTTATTAATGCATTTAGTAATGCTGATGCATTCACAAGAGGGGCTTTGATAACTTTTCTGATGGAAGACTCCTTCTTCCACGTGGCAGAATCAAGACTACTCTGAAACACTAAGAGAAAACGAGAATCCAAAACACACAGTGGTTCTTTCTATGGCACTGTTCTCAAAAAAAAAGGAAAAAGAGCACATGGGAAAGGAAGAGGTATGACATAAGCCCAAAACTGCACAGCCTGAGGTTATATTCTGTGCAGCACTGCACTGCAAGTGGAAATACAATGAGTAGGATAAGGAGGTTTTTATCACAAGGTGACCGTTTCAAATCAAGTCCAGCTTTGCATCCCACAACTCAAAGGCACTATGATCTAAAAGTATTTGATATGAAATAACTAATCAATCTCAATCTATGTTTTAATGGACATTAATTTATAAAACTTCTATTTGCTGGCACTACATCTCTGCTATACTAATGCAGTAGCCCAGATAGAAGCACGTGAAAAATTGCTTTCAGTGATCCCACTGGAAAAGTATAAGGCATTACACCCACAGGGGTTTTTTGATGGCCTGAAGGGCTGAAGCAGCACAGATCATGAGGCATTGTTCAAAAGGAAGAACTCTCACAAATTTGAGAGAAAGAGAAAAATGTAGGGGAAAAAAAAAAGTCTTTGAGATATGTAGATATTTTTAAAAATCGAACTTCTATGAATCTGTACAGGAAAAACCACTATAAGAAATTGAGAGCTGCAGGCTTTCCTGCAATGATCTTGCTTAAAGTGTCTTTTATATTCATTGCATTCTGCTTTCACATCAATGTACAGGAACAAGCAACCTACCATGTTTTATTGTGTCTTATTTTACCAGCATTATGAAATATAAGAAAGCTGAAGGGAAGGCATTATGAAACATATTTTTGTGTCGCAAATTCACGAGTTTGACAAAATCTTGTATTCTTCAGGACTTAACCAGCAGCTACATGTAGCAAATGGAGTTTTAATTAAAAGTAAATCAGAGGCTGACAAATATGTGCATAGATAATGACTGTAAGGGGACACTTAATATCTTAACTCAAGTCTTGTTAGGGAACATGTTTCTTCACCTTGAGGATCCACCCTCCTACTGAGAATGTGTCATCTCTGAGGTTGCCTGGAAGGCAGAAGGTCAGCATGATTTCCTTGATATGTTGTTCTTCCTTCCCCAAAAGAGCATCCTGAAGGATTTAGCACCACAGGAATTACCAGACATTTCACACTGTGGGGCACTCAAGCACAGCCAGCCCTTTAGGAAACCCTCTAATTGGGCTTCCTACCTGCAAGGCTCTGACTCTAGGCCATAACTTGCAAGCAAAGTCATTGAGAATGGACTGCTAGCAGCAGAGAATTGAGCTTCTTGAGCTTTGTGAGGCTTTAAATCAATATTTTGGAACCAAATAAAAAATTGGAACTCATTTTAAAGACAATCAACTGAAAAAAGGAGGAAAGTTGCATCAAGATATATATAACCTGTGTTAGGAAATAAGAACATCCTGATTATTCATCTAAGGGGTTCAGGGTTTTTTTCAGTCAGATGTTCACCCTATTGTTCACCCTAATTGTTCTTTCCAACAATTGCCTGTTGCTCATCACATTTTGCTTCCTATCAGAGATTTCTTTCCTATCACTGATTTCTTCTATTGCACCAAGAACCTGTCACTAGAGGGAAAAAAGTGAAGAAGAATTACTTTTCAGCTCATGGTACCTGTTCTGAAAATAAGAGCAATTGTAAAGATGAGAGTTCAAATACATGAAAGGACCTGAGCACATAACTTAATAACACTTCTCAAACATCCTGCTGAATTTACAACGATCTGTGCACCTAAGATATTCTTTCATTTAGTTTCCCTGCAGGGTTTGACCCAGCAGGCAGACTCAGAGCCCACCTGATGGGCACTTATAAGAGTGAGCTTCACAAGGGGCTCACAGTAATCATTCAAAACAAACCAGGAAAAGACAACTTATATGTACATATATATATATATATATGTACACACAGACACACATATATATGTATACATATATGCATACACACATGCACATCAGTCAAATGACTAGTTATTTCCCCAGAAAGAGAAGAAAATGTTTCTATGTTTTACTTTACACAGTCATTAGGTCATAAAACCACAAAGCATGTTTTGGTGTAGAATACATGTCTCATCTCTTAGTCAGCTCTAGGATATCTTCTCACCAATCCTGGCCAATGAGTCTGAGCTGTTTTGGCAAACAGGAGAAAACAGGAGAGCTCCAAGGCTCAACAGGGCATAACTCCCAAGTCCTATCTCTTGGTGGGTGTTTGTGCTACCAACAAATACTCTTTACAAAAGTACCCACAGCATCGTGGTGCCAGCTGTGATATTGAAAGAGCTGGGAGCTTAGCTAAGCCTTCAAAAGCACCAATGTGGGTGTTCAGCTGCAGAAAAGGATCTTGGATGGTAAATGTACCTTCAAACATAAGCACTGAAAGGGATGCTGAAGTGACTCACTCAGAACTGCAGACCTCCTTCCAAAAAACATACACGTGCAATGGGGCTTCGTTCCCACAGTGGGCCAAACTGTAATTTTAGACTGAAGAAGAAAGGTATGGAAGGAGGGGAGGAGAATTATTGCTTTCATGTCTTTTTGAATAATTACACTTTTTGGTTTAAGGTATCACTAAGCAGAGAATACAATCATAGAAAACCCAACAACATAATTATTCACTCAGACTAATTAATTAGCCAGCACAATTGCATGGTGCTGGTGTCAAATACTTTCTATCATCAGATTTCAAAAGAACTTCTGTCTCATTTCTGTGCAAGAATAAGGCAATTCAAAGAGCATAAATCTTTCAAACTGCTTGTAATTAAAACTTCATGTGTTTGGCATGAAACCACTTTAGCAAAGGAGGCCAACTGTGCACTGGCTATACAGCCAATGTGCCCCCCTTTCATGTTAACAGCTGGACAGTAAACATTGTTTTGCACTGCCTTGCCACAGAAAAAATTCTCAGCATGCTTGTATTAGTCAATGAAATCTTACAGCATTAATACTAAAAGATTAAAAGCAAAATGTGAAAAGTTCATCAAGATTGCCCCCTTCTTTTTTTTTTTTTTTTCTTTCCTTTTGCTTTTGGAAATGGCCAAATTCTGTGAAGGAAACAGTAGAATGCCCTACCTGACTGATGGTATCAGAGTGACACTCTGCATGAGAAAAGAAATAAAGGGTTGAAATCACAGAGGGAATTTAATGATGCTGTAATGAAGATGCACTGTAATATGAAAGAATCAGCCTGATGGAGCTCTCATTTAATTTAAACAGCACAGGACAAATTCTGTTCTCAATTACATCAATCCAATACTAATTAAATTAATAGGACAAAGCAGAACTTGACTCTTTATCCCTTCTGGAAGAAAGAACAGCAATTGGAGGAGGAAAAAAAACCAACAACCATGCAACATATTATTTTTGTTAAATAATAGGTTTAAAATCAAGCCTCAATTGGCCTCAGGAGACTGTGCCACTTAAATGCCAATCCCTGCAATAGGGTTTTTGGGTCTTGAAGCTGCTGGTTTATCAGTTCTGGAACAAGAAAGACTGCATATCCTTCCACCTAAGTGACCACATACACAAACCCACAAAGCTGTTCCACTCCCCAGCAGCATCAATTGCAAATATGCAAAATGAAGATTGTACTTAGGGAAGGCACCTTTCCAGTTTTTTTTTTTTTTTCCCCACAGTTACTGAGCCAAATTTTCACCAAAGTCAAAAAAGCTACAAGTCTCAGTAGCTCCATTTTCTTAATTGGAATAATAGTTAGTTCCTTACTTACTGGTCTAATTTGGATTACAAACCCACCTCATTCTAGGCCTCTAGTCATAATTCCCATCTCCATCCTGCCATGCATTTCTTCTGTTTCAGCTTTTAAAACAAATCTCAATTTCACAGCAAATACCTATTAACACAATTGCATTCATCCACTCTTGCTTAAAGGCAGCCAGTGGAATACTATTTATTTTTTGTCCTGTCCCTGTTCTTCATTAATTACAAAACTCTATTTCTATAGGCAATATCATTCCTAATAGCACTGAGCCAAGGTCCATTCAATCTGCAGAGCTGTGTGCAGCCATTTGATTATTTTTACAAGTGCAATTATTTTCATTCATCTGCACAGTGAGCCAAGGTTAAGGTCAATAGTATACAATTTGATTCCACTTCAGTTTAATAAGGTCAAATGCATAATGGTTTGCTGGTATATTATCATAAATTCATTTTCCACAATGAAATTAAACTGATTAGGATGATGCAAAAAAACAGTTTTGCACATTTTGCTTATATCTAAAATCAGTTTGTGTAGTCAAGTTATAAGTATGGACTGTATTGTTGATGTGTTCATATCCACCACATCCTCAGAAAGGGAATCTAGGCTTCAATTATATGTTGAAAAGTATTTTCAGCACAATCACACCTTAGTTCAAAAAGGAAGGGGTTATCATTTTATCACACCAAATCAGGAAAATTAAGCAAACCATAGTCCAACTGCTACCTTAATTCAATAAATACATCCCATAATATCTTTGTGATTAAAAGAGTCATGATCTTACTTTGCGGAGTCTAGTTCTAAAGAATACAGTTCTCCTTTAACATTTATCATGGAATAAAAGATGGAAATTTTATGACATTAACTTTTTTTTTAGAGGGGAAATGGAAACTTAGCTGTTTCAGTAATTAAAATAAAATCAGTGCCAATACTATAGTGCAGTTAGAAAGTCAATACTTTAACAATATGCTCTTTTACTCTGAAGACAATACCCTGAACATGTGATTTGGAAATATATGGTGTCATTAATTTGTATACACACATTATGCTCTCTCACAATGTCATGGTGAATGCAACGAATGCATGTGAACAACTATTAGACACCTAAGGCCATTCCCTGTCATTATCCACGATGAAGTACCCACTGATGCTAAACTAATCAAATCAATACATTTGCTGAATATTCTTAACCCTTTCATTTTGAAAACTGTGTTTTGATACTGAATTCTCTAGTTTGATTCTAGATTGTTTTAGTTTGTCTCAGAGTTTTTTCGTCTCCAATTACTCTAAAAGGGGGTTAAATTATTTTTTAAATGTATTATTTTTTCATTTAATATTAATTGTTTTCTAATAAATGGAAAAGTTAGCCCCTTTTATATTTTGCAGTGCATCGTTTATCTAGGGTTATATGTTTGAGAAATCTGTGAGATAGAAATTTACTAGAAATGACATATAATGAAAGGGAATTTTCACACAGTTGTAAGGTATGTTTGAATGCACATAAAAATGAATTACGTTAAGTTTTGAACTACTGACATTTTATAAAGGAGGATTCAGACTGACTCTAAATTCTGTTGTATATAATATCTTTTTAAAATACACAGGGAAAACATGGATGTTATCAATCCAGATTTACTAATGGGGACTTGAGCTTGTTCATTTGATCTGAATTAAACTCAGTTTAGTAAACACCTACAAATGTCTTTTCCTCCTTCTGGTCAGTGCCTCACTTATGAACAATTCAGCAAACTGCTTTTTTGCAATATTAAATCCACAGGTGGTAAAATAGCCACAGTGCAAGTTTGTATAGACCATTTTCCCAGTTTAGCAAAGTTGGTGGGATGACTCGTCTCAGCACAGACTCCACATTGTCACCTCAGCTGATCCATAACGACTTGAAGTCAGTGTGGTATCAGAGAAGTGGATCTCAGGGAAATGTCATAGGCTAAAAATACAAGTGTCAAAAACTCCTCAAATATGAAAAAAAAAAAAGAGAAGTCCATAATTACACACAGTACTGTGTCACTCAATTGAAAAAAAAAACAGCTTCTTCATCTTGTCTCTTAAATGAGTCAACTCTGAGCTTCTTCAGTTGCTGTTCAGAAATAGCTCTGGCCCATGACAGAACTTCATCAATACCAGTGTACAATTCATATTTATCTATAATATTTGGACTGTTTTAATGCAAGAAAATTTTGTCAAAACTGGCTTTTTAAATCGGGAAACAAATTGCTAATAATACCAATAACATTGCCTTTGTATCCGTTTCCTACAGTCTATGGACAAAACTCTTGGATTTTTTAGAAAGATGTGCATCTGAGCTGAATAAATAAAATTTTCAGGAAAAAAAGATAACATTAGATAAATTATTTTAAAAGTATAACCATTGCTTGGGAGACAACTATGTTCATTAGATTTTTAGCATTTTACTGTTAATACTGAAGACGCTAACCTACTAAACACCGTGGGCTTCATGTGAAATGTCAAACTGCTTCATTAGGAAAATACAGCAACCTGATTTTGCAGAACTTTCGGGAAAATTAAGATTCAAAGTGAACAACCCCACAAAATAAACCAGAATTAATAAACCTTTTCTATCCTACTGTAGTGGAGGTATATTTTTCACACAAATGTTCATGCGGCTTTAATACGGCATTTTTCGATTTTTGACTCTTGGGGGCCTGCAGTACATTCTTTTTTCCTTTCAAATTCCTCTTACAAAAAAATCAAATCATATGAAAGAATACTCCCACCCCAATCCAGAGGCAATCTCCAGGCTTTCAGCATACATAGTGCAGTTTCACAGGAACAAAAGGCTAGAAAATATTCTGCTTGAGTAGCCACGCAAGGAAAAGAGAACATGATTGCAGACTGGTTTTATGAGCCTTTTCTCGAAGTTTATGTTCTCTCAAGGTAGATTTTCAGCCTTTTCTTTGGTTAGTGTCTGAAAGAAAGTCTTATATACCTATAAGAAACAAAGAGCTAGAGTTGCTGACACAGCCAAAGGGTATTCTGTATATTTAGATTCTGCCTAACTTCCTCCCCTAGGCTTCCTTAGCCAGAATGTTAATGCCACTGAGAGAGTAACTTGCTCTAAATAAAAAAAGCAGAGAAACTGAAAAGTCTTAAAACTGCAGAGAATCCGTCTAAAATCTGGAAAACAAGGACACATGAAACAGGCTAACATTTCCCATCCCACCCCGTTTGATGAGAATTACTTGGACTTGGAAGGGACCAAGTGCCTAGAAAGGACCTTCTCCTTTCAAACAAAGCTACAATTTTCCAGACTCCTTTCACATGGATTCCTCAGCATATGGCATAACTGCCTTGCTTGCCTTTGCACTCCGTAGTTTAGATGACAAATGTGTGTGTTTCCAGGGTGAGAAAAGATGAAATAATCATCACAAGAACCTGAATCAGCAGAAAATATCTAAGATTATCCAGGCTACAGAAACCCAGAAGGATGTTTATGCCAACCCCAATGATATTTCCTGGATTTTTTTTAACGAGCAGATATGGCAAACAAATTTGGGCTGTATTGCAATATAGAGAAGTAGAGAGAGAATATAGTGCAATGATGGTTTTTAAAAATCTTATTCGATAATTACTGTCCAAATTTCCTTGCCAAAAAGAGAGAAAACCCCCACAACTTATGTTGAGGATTTATAATAACATACAAGCAGGTCTGACAGGACTCACCCCACCTTTAGCTAGAGGTTAGCTTTCTGCCCCACTTCCAGCAGATTCTGATGTGCTGCTTACTGATACTTAACTAGCCATAATTCATAATTATAACTTCTACTTGCATGATAAATTATAACACTCTTCAATTGGAAATGCACCAGCAGACAGCATCATAATAGATAAAAATATGACAGGGACATGGTGTAATTTTCTCAAGACATGATATTGTCCAAAATCAGATCTTCTGTTCTCCTTTCCCAGGAGGCTGTTAAACAGTTTGATGATTGTTTTCTTTCCAGAAGCATATGGTGATACTGATTGCTAATATAGCTTTGGTCATATTTGTGGGAAATTAGCATACTAATTACAAGGATTGTCCTAGAGAACAATACATGCTGTTAATTGTCGTGGTCGTTTCTCCTGCTTTTATTGAAATGGTAAACAAATGGCAAAGAAATGGCACTGAAAATATGCTACTGAATGAACAGTATTTTTAAGGTAAGCCTGGATAGAATAGAGACAATCAAGAACAGAAGTGAATAAAAAGGTGTTCTCAAAACACATGATGTTGCAAAGTTTGATGTTCGAAGATACAAGGCTGAGAGCAGATCCATCTGTTGATTTTTAGAGTGAGGCCAAAAAAGGAAAGAGGGTTTAAATTCTGCCTGCAAAGCATTTTAAGCCAGGTAGCATTCCACACAAGGCTGGGTGGCAAACAGGCAGCTGGAAGGCAGCTGAGGACCATTCCAGGGCCTGCCTGAAGGAGCAACTCACACTGGGAAGAACAAGGAGCTGCAGGTGTGTGGTAAAGCAGAGCAAACTACAGATCTTGAACTTCGGGAGCCCTCCTGAGGTGTCCATTCAAACATGTTAACATTCCTCAGGCAAAGGCATATGTTTTTACAAGCAGGCCTTTTTTTTTTTTTTCTTTTCCCAGTGATAAACTGTGGTCAGCAAAAGGATTCTATGAACAGAGCTACTCCAAAGTTGTGTCAGCGTGACAGAGCAAGACCATTTGGATTCTTTTCCTTTCCTCCCTTTCTCTGGTTATTTCCCAGGAGGGACCATGGGGCAGTTTAGGTTTTTCTTGTCAGTGACCACAATCAGGAAAGCACACCATGGCCCCAATTAGTAGAGTTGCAGGGTGTCAGAGAGGGACATTTTCTTGTGACATATCACTGCAGCATGATGCAGAGAAGAGGATGCTGTGCCAAACACTACACTTCACTGGAGGTGTGCATGCTGGAGGAATGCTGATACAGGAGTGCTTTCCAAATGCTGTGCAAATTGAGGACAGGAGGCTACATTTCAGTGTGTTTCAGCATACCTAAAGCATACAGATATAAAAGGGCCTTTGAGCATGATTCCTTCACAGGAAAGACAATGCCTTTCTTTAACAGGAAGCTCAGAGATTTTACTTGGATTATACTGTAATTTTCCTTAAAGGTAGGGGTTTTTTATGTCTATTCCCTCGG
Source organism: Pseudopipra pipra (assembly GCF_036250125.1). Lineage (NCBI taxonomy): Eukaryota > Metazoa > Chordata > Aves > Passeriformes > Pipridae > Pseudopipra > Pseudopipra pipra. Next base: position 4,035,180 of record NC_087561.1, read on the forward strand.
AGCAAACCCTGCTGGCCTTGTACAAAAGTCATTGACGTCACCAACATTAAAGCTATGAGTAAAACATGTAGGATTGAGCCTACTGTCAACTGGAGTTAAGTGCTATCCACTAAAGGGATTTATTTTTTTGTACCAATTTTTAACGCAAGATGATGAGTACTCTAATTATAAGATTTTTTTTTACGGTTGGTTTTATGTACACTGTCATAAGACTTGGCAGAGAGAAATGGAAGAAATCGCTGCCAATAATATATTTTACAAAAGATCACTCTGTTCTTTACCATTGTAATAGACTTTTTTTTTTGGGGGGGGGGGGGGGGGGGGCAGGACAGGAGGAAATGCCTCCCACATTTATTTTTTTACCTTTTCAGGAGAAGAATGTATCTGAGCTGAATTTCGCATGAACTGAATGCCCTAGTGTTTTTATACCATATGTTCCCAACTTCTAATTATATTTTTGTATGTCAGGGCAAAATTAAGTGATGCCTATAGATTTTCAACTGTCTGAATTTTCACAAGTTACTTATCCTTAAGCTAATCACTTATTACTGGCATACAACACATCTACATTTCAAGAAAGAAAGAAAAAGAAATGCAGAGACAGGCTGATTTTGGTTATTACAATTAGCAGTGGTGGCCTGGAGTTCAAAAACAGTTAATTCTTTTTTTGATTGGGCTACTCTGCCCAGTTAAAGACATGTTTCAGCATCTACACTCAGCTTGCAGGCCAATTATTTCCAGCCTTCATATCTCTACAAAACCTGTGTTCTCATACTTTCTATCCTTCATGGTTCAATGCAATAGAGTTTGATGGTTCTTAGCTATTGCTCATAATTATACTGTGAGCTGGATGCTCTCCAGCAGGAATTAAGTACCTACATATGATTGAGGAATGGGACCTTTCTGGCATGCAGGAAAGATGTATTATTAATTTTGAATAAACTATCATAATAAAAGTGATTATGTAAATAACTTAGAATGCATTTATGTTGCAATGGAACCACATTTTCTAAGAGAAAAAATTCCTAATAAAAAAAAACAAAAGAAGACAAACTCCAAAAACAAAGATCATATATAGATTCCAACAAACACGATCACTTCATGTAGATCCTCAATGAAACCCAAATAAAATCTAGTGCTCATATCATTCTCTAAAATTCACCCATGGTTTATTTGAAGGATCAGTGGTAAGAAAACTTTCATTCAAAACTCTTCTCTGGCGGAAATAAAATTAAAAATAGATACAACTTTTATAGGTCTGCTATTTGCCCCAGGAGTTCTTATTAAAGCTGAGTAAATCCACAGGGTAAAGAAGTCTCCTTTTCCAAATAGCATCAACTAAATCCTCCAGATCAACAGAGAACCTGGTCAACCTTAAGTAAAGCAACAAGCACGTGGTGCTTGTGGAGAGAGAGAGCAGCAGCTGCACATGTACAGCTGTTCCTCACTGCCAAACAGGTGTTTCCACTTCTATTTGCTGGTTGACATTTGCTTCCCTCTGTTTTTTGCTCTCCTCCTCACTTACAAAACATTACCCTTGCAGCACATGTTGGATAGGCCACAGAGGGACTGTCTGACAAAGAGCAGGTTTGTGTTTGGTGGAGAGGGGAATGCTGGCTGGGAATGTGCACAGGTACTTGGCACAGGCTGCTGCAGAACAGGCTGAAGCAGCTCAGCTCGTGCTCAAAAGCTTATGCTCAATGTGGAGAATGTGAGACAGTGGAGACCAACTGTGCACTGCTGGAGCAGCCCCATGGAGCTGCTGGAACAGTGCTTTTGTCAGTGGCCAACAACTTTCCTCCCCATCTACCATCCTGGCTGGAGTCTCACTCTTAATGTACTTGCCTGGGACTCTGAACTGGCCTTGACACCACATTTACATTTTCAGTGGGTGCTGGAGTTTGCAGCCATTTGCACAAATCTGTTAAATATCTAAAGGTACAACTCAACACCAAGAGGTGTTGTGAAAAATGTCAACAGCCATTATGATCCTGAAAATCAAAATCAAGGAAATCCAAAATGCCTCCCTTTCTTAAATATACTGGAATCACCATGGGATTTTACCTAGACCTATCATACACTGGCAAGTAGAGAGAAGAGATTTGCATTTATTTGTAAGTCACAGGTGACCAAGACAGTAACAAATAATCCCTTTACTCCATGACTGAAGCCTAAAGTCAAAATAGCAATCTGCTGCTCCTACAACATGTGGCTATTGTGGACTATTTATTATGTTTCTGGGATTCAGGAATAATAGGCGTTGAGGAATATTGATATCCAGTTCCAAATTCCATCCCCTCTCCTCTTAGGATTTCCTTGATTTGATTCTTCCTATGTGCGTTTTTTAGCAAAGACATTTGTAAAAATATTTAATTAATCTCTTATCACCACATATTGTGTAGGTAGGAAGTGATGTGCCCCAGTCTGAATGGCCTAGGTGGGAGGAGTGGCAGAAGCATCAAAGAAAGCAGCACCACACACAGCATCTCCACCAGGAGCAAAATGTGAGTTCAGAGACAGGGCAGCTGAGAGATATTTCCTGTTTTCAAGGAACTTTCACAAAGGTACCCCAGCCCGTGGCGCGTGACAGTTTTCTCTCATTTTCATAAGCTTTTCTATTTTAATAGATGAGTTTTGAACTTTCCCCTACTCCTCACATTATAAAAGGTGATTTCGCTCTGCAATTAGAGAAAATTTGACATTGGAGGTGTCTGTAGAAAAAAATACCCTTTGTAGACTCTGCTCCATTTCCAGGTGGGGAGCATGACATCCCACTGTGTACTATAGGCCAGGTTTTTTAGTGAGACTGTATCTTTTATGACACATTTAAAGCAATCCCTTTTTTCTGTCTAAAACCCCAGTTGTGGGGTCCTAAATTACAACCGTCACAATGCATAAGCTGAGAAAATGCAGCAGACATTTACATTGAATCACTTAGAAAGTGTCTTGTGCCATTTTGATATAATGAATCATTTCCATTTAGGTAGAATCATTGCAGAGCACTTTGCTAACACTGACATTTTCCAGGAAAAAGCTTTTTTTCCTTTAACTACAGACAGTCACCTAACAAGCTCAACCCAATAACATATTCTTGTGCAGGGAAAGAACCAAAGCCATCTGGATTCACACACATAATAAAATCAATACCACAGCTTTTAAACAGAAGTAAATTTACACTTTGACAGTTCTATTCACAGGTTATATTTTTCTGGATTTTTCTTTTTTTTTTTTAGGTATGGAATGGAACAAAATGGAAAATAAAAAGGGAGAAATACTAGTTTGATGCTGAATACACAAATGTCCTTTTTATGAAATAATTATCAGCATATCAAAGGTAGGCTTGATGTATTGTTCTTTACTAAGAACACAACACAAATTTAATAGAATTAATTTATATATTGATGATGGATATATTAAAAAAATATTAAATTCTATTCTCCTCATAAAGACAAAAGTTCATTATCAGATCACTACTGAAAGGGGAAGACTGCACAAAATTGAAGTTCCTAACTTCTTACAGTCTAGCTATAAAAAATAGAGCCCTTCTGCAGAAAGTGTGCAAGTAGACTGATTTTTAATTATATTTTTATTAAAATATTCATAGTCAGGTGGTTAAAAGTAGTTTTATGCACTTCATATATAAAGGAATCTAATATAACCACATATAAAGGGACCTAAATTAAAGTTTCTTTTTTAAAAATAACTCTGAGAACCCATAATTTTCACACACTCCAATAAAATCTGAGAAACCTTAGCATTTTGGGGTGCCAAGCATCTTGTTTAAGCTCCCTAAACACATAGTTGGTCTCCACTGTTCATGTTCCCTAAACACATAGATGGTCTCCGTTGTTCACCTGGGCGCTTTGAACACTTAACCTTTCATCTTGATTTTTTGGGTTTGTTCTGTCACTCCTCTCACCGAGCTCAGTAACGAGCCCCTTACAGAGTTCAGCAGCAGAAGATATTTCTCCTGCTGGCTTAAAGGTCATAACCCATCTAATGTGAATAATAAACAGGCGCAGTCACCTTCCACCGACACAAAATCTGTGAGTGCTGTAAACCTGCAGTGTCAGGATCTGTCTTGCCCAATGAGTTAGATGACTCTTTTGACTTCAGTGCATGCATGACTATGACTGATGAGCTTAGAACAAGAGCTGGAGCAGCCACTGAAGAGCTGTGAATAGCAGCAGCTCAGAAGAGGCACCTCAGAACCTGTGGCAAAGAATAATCAGGTGACATCATTGCCAGTGGTGAAGTTTGAATTTCTTATTCAGAAATGCTTCTCATGCGGGAATTAACATTGCTAATATAAAGATTAATGTTTGGGGCAACCATTAAGCAAACAAAGGCCTATTAGTGCCTAAGAGTTTATGGAAGCAATGGAGAGACATTTACATAAGTGAATGTGAAATAGGCCTTGAAATGTCCTCCAAGTCAGGCCTCTGCTGTTCAGCCAGCTGTGAGTGTCCTTGCTAGGAGATACTGTTTAAACTGTTAGTTAGGTTTTTTAGTTTCTTTTTTTTTGTTGGTTGGTTTTTTGATATTTTTTTTGTTTGGTTTTGGGTTGGTTTGTTTGTTTGTTTTGGGGGTTTTTTTGTTTGGTTTTGTTTGGTTTTTTTTGGCTTCTGTTTTTTTTTTTTTTGTTTAAGACCAATGATGCAGATTCCAGTCTCTTATTCCAGCCCTAATAATCAGAAATCAAAAATCTTTCTTACTAACACAAAATCCCTTGTTGCTGCTGAAATTCAGTTCTTGTAATGGACATGAAAAGTAGTGTTCTTATACAGCTCCTGTAGCCTCCTACAGAAAAATCTCCCATCTTCTGTAAGTTTTTTTCTCTATTAAAGCAAACCAATGTTTCATCAACAGTTTATATTGACAACTAACTAACTAAATTAACTAACTAACTTACTTCTAGATTCTGGACTATCTGGCTGTATCTTTTTGAAGTAGAAAGTGTTTGACAGCCTAGAAACATTGCTTTAGCTGAGATGGAAGATATATAGGGATTTTCTTCATATCCCAAAATATTTCTTTTGACATTAGCCTATTTTCCCAACAATGTAACTTTATTAAACTTTAAGCAGCATCTTTTACAATATCACGTTGGAGTTAAACACCAAACATTACTATAAGCATCATTTCCAGGACTTGCCTTCTAAAGCTCTTGGGATATTTATGCCTGTCATCTCATTTACACCTTCGACATTCTGGCCTCCAATCACCAACATATTCAAGATGACATCCAGGCAATTGTGTCAGGAAAATAGAATTTCCTGTGTAATTTTCAACACCTTTCTGTTTTACTCTGAGAAGACAGATTACACAGAGGTGCAAAAGAAAGCCAAATAAGGATTGCTGGCGTAGGGATGAAAGACAACATGAAGAAATAAAGGGTTAATTGCAACCAGGGAAAGGGTACACAAAAAGCTGGAGAAGTGCCGAAATTGCAGGGTAATCCTCAGAACATTCAAGAATAGGTTCCAATGTATAAATATTCTGAGAACTTGAATAAACTTTCACCTTTTTCCACTGAGTTTTGGAAAAGTACCTTGCTCCAAATCTTAGTAATTTTTGTGCTTTAATGTTTAATTTCTGTATCCGAGAGTCTGAACCAAGGCCTGATTGTCAGGGCCAAGTGCCTGCCTTCTCATTTCACAGAATTTGATGAGAATTTTGAGGTTACAAATGAAAATGAGGCCTTTAGCTTGAGAACTAACAAAGAAAACCCCTGCAGATCAGGATGCTGAGATAGGCACGTGAAAATATGTCTAGATATGAAAAAATGTAAAAATGCCAAATAACCACTGTGTATTTCTCATTTTAGTCTCAGAAAACCTGAATCACCTACACTGTGGGGTTTAGCTCAGAGGTGACAAGGCCAGAATGAGGTACCTCTCTTGAGTATTTGCATCCCTTATTTAACAGCAGACACCAACTCTGTGGCATTGGGCAAACTGGATGTCAGATAAAAGAACCAAATATAGAACATCAAAATGCACACGACCTGAATAATTCTGTAATGCTTTCTCTAGGGTTCTTACATCCAACAGTGCCATGTAAATCCTATTTTGTCAAATTTAAAGTGTTATTTTGGCTGGATTGCAGCAAATACTTTTTTAATTTTTTTTTTTCTTTTTTAGGAGCAAAGATTAACAATCAACCTCAATAATTCTGAGAAAAGCTGTTGTTGCTTTCATGCTGTTTGATTTCTGCATACACTCTGTATCACATTAACTGATACAGGGGGACTTATGAGTGTAACTCCTATTGCAGTTTTGAGAGTTACATGTGACCAACTGGTTTGTGATGTGACTAATACCAGGAGGATTTAAGTGCTTGAAATAGTCACATTTTCATAGTTAGAAAAATACTGTACTACTTGAACAGAAGACCATCTCAAAGGGAAATTGCTCAGACTAGTTCCACTTCACTGCTAGTTAATATGATTTTTTTCTGTTTATGACCTGTTTTGTGGTGGTTTGGTTTTTTTGTTTGTTTGGTTTGGTTTTTGTTTGGGTTTTTAGTTGTTTGTTTGAGTTTTGTGGTTGTTTTGTGTTTTGGTTTTGTTTGTTTCATTTCAGTCTGTTTCGTATGAATCCATTCTAACACACTGCTGAAGGTCTGAATTAATAAATAAACTGAACAAAATTAATTTTAATATCTAGACTGAAACACTACATTAATACTTTTTTTATTTAGTGCTGAGCTGCACATTATTTAGTACTGCAACTTAAAGTTTCTCCAAAAAGGCAGTGAACAGAAATGTAGAGGGTGCTGTATGGACTTACTAAAAACGATCTGGAAAAAGGAAGGATCCAAAAATCAACAAAAAGTAATTGAGATAGAATTTTGCATGATTAGAGAAGAGAAACACAAGTTCTTCCTGATATGTCTTTGCTCTTCCCAAGCCTGAAGAAAATCTTTTTCCATAATCACAGTACAAAAAGGACTCCTGACTTACAGATGAAATCCAGAAGGAATACAGGTACTGGAGAGGGAGCAATTCTGTATCGATTATTCTGCATGGCACTGAAATGCAGCAATGGGAGTTTTCAAACTGATATTTGCTATATTGATATACTAATTTTTCTTTCTACACTGAGAGAAAATTGACCTGGCTGTGGTAATGGAGAGAGATGTAGATACTGAGGGAATTTTCAGGCAGCGACCCTGAATCAATGCCCGTTTGAATTCTTTCACATTTGCTGTTGGAACAGGCCTAGAACAACTAATAGGTGAAAAAATACCACTTTCAAAGGTGATCCAAAACTACTTTTGAGTCTAAATGAACTTTAACTATGTATATTTAGCAGCTCTACTATGAATTTGCTGACCTAGGAAGAGTTGAGGTGCAACAAACAGGATGCAACACAGCTAAATAATTTTCTTTTCATTACAAGGGATTAGCATCGTGTCTGTTGTCAGATGCTATATCTGAACTAAAACACGGGATATTATTAAAATGCTCTACATAAAAGATGATCTGATCGTATTCCAAATTTAATCTGCATCCATCTGTATGTTTTTTTACATCTCTTTCATCCTACAGCCCTCTGTAGAGTCTGTATGGATGAAGGAATAATGCTGCTGCTGTTTAAGTTCATTCAGTCTCCACTGGTTTATTCAGATCTTTTTTGTGAAAGCAAAAAGTATTATCTAAGTTTCCAAACTATACAGCATAATACAGTTTTAGCAGCATATAGGCCTTTCATATTTAGCAGGCACTGGTTCCCTCTGCCATTTTTATTTCACCTGTTCCTACCCTTAGTTCTTTTAGTGAACAGTACATTTCCTTTGTTCCCACTGCTTAGGTTTTTTTTCCTTGCACTTTTTTTTTTTGAGCTTTATTTCAGTTTAAGAACCATTTCAAATGTTATTTTTATGATCCTTAATTCCTGCCTCTCTGTCAGTATATATCTCACTTCTGATTTGATCCTATTAATGCCAAGAAAAAACCCATACAGTACTTGTCATTTCAGATTATTGGAATTAAATCACTTCTAAGTGCAGTAAGTGCAACCCAAGTACTACATTGAACTCCCCCCTACACACAATGTTCTTTTTAATACACAAAGAGAAAGACAGAAAAATATCTTTAGATCAGGCTATAAACTAGGGAGTAGAATACATTGATGGTTCAGAGACATATACTAGAGATAAATGCATGAAGTTCTTCCACAGCATTCTGAAAGACTAATTTTCTTTTTTATAGTGACAACCTATCTATTCTTTTCATTACTATTTCCTGCCTCCCTCCTTGCTGAAAGAATCTGTCAGTAAATTCTGATATTGGGGTGTGGAGAGAGGAATGAACCAATTGCCAAAAAGGAAAACATTTTATCAATTAACAAACTGACTATATTTTCAGAGTGATTTTCTTCCACAATGTAAATAGCACCATTCCCAGCACACCATGCTCATCAATGCAGAATACTTGATAGGAAGCAATAAATGCCCCCATAGCTGCTTAAGCACTGGAATGCAGCTGAGTGATTTGATAAAATCAATAGTAATTTACTGCAAGTGTGTGCCAGTGCTATGATCGTTATTCTTTTTGCATAAGTAAGAAAAGGAAGAACACATCCTAAGGAAAAAAAAAGGAAAAAATAAATAAAATCAGCATTTGATTCCCTGAAGAGATTTTACAAGGGCCCCTGGGATTTTTAGTGCAATGTTCATGAGTTTGTCACTATTGATGTACTATGAAGAAAAGCTTTCCAGCATAATTCTGGGAGAAAGGGCCCACTGATCGTGCACGCACATCCATCAGGTGTGCTTGGAAGCATTTGACTTTTGCACTGATCAGCTCCAGCTCCAAGGCTGGGCATGGACTCCAGCTGCATGTTTTGGTTACTGATATGTGGATGTGGTTTCCTTGGGCAGCACAGGGTGAACCTCCTGCAGCCACATATTCAAAGCAGCTACACTCTGGTGCCTTAGTTGGCTTGCCAGGAGATTGAGTTGGCTACTCCAGAGTCGAGCTAAGCAAGAACCAGCGAAGTGTCAATCAAGAAATGTGAATACCATTCACACAGATGTACTGCCTACATCCATTGGGTCCCCAAACCCCAACACCTGCAGTACAGCTTGAGTGATATTGAGAAAATTCATATTAATGCTAAACTGATGTTGAGACCAAAATCCCAGAAAAAAGGCAGAAAGAAGCATATAAGCCAGCCTTCCATGCTATAGTGTCCTTTGAGAGGTGCTGATTTCTCTGTCTCAGATGGACCCTACGAGTTTACTGCTTCATATGATTCCTTTAGGGAATGATGCAGGAGATAGAGCCCCCTAAACAGTAGGTGTAAATCCCAGAGAGACTTTTTGCTGTCTGTAGTGCTTCCTCCATTTCTAAACAAGGCTGCCTCACGGACAGTATGGCATCCCAGCATCTCCCCAGGGCTTATTTAGCATCCTGAAATCAGCTGCCTGACAGCTGAAGAACTACTTGTTCACCTTTATTTGCAAATTGATGGTTGTTGGTAGACTGCCATTTTACTACAGGGAGGTCAGAAAAAAATGCAGCTACGGTGATTTTTTTTTTCTTCCAGGATATCTAGGATACAGAAGTGGCTAAGGAAAAAAAGCAATTATCAAATCTATATTTAGACAAAAAACAAGTTCTAAATTACTTTTTTTCCTCTTCTGTGTTTAGGTAGGTTTGTTTCTAATTTTACGAATCAATAAATGATATTTATTTGAATATATAAATCACATTATTTTCTTTAGACCGTGTTAAATGCCATGAGTCATATCACGTAACAGAGTGTAAATCCCACTAGTCTTCCAGAAGAAAAAAAATTCAGAGAGGCTATTATTTGCAGGTGAGACAGATCTGAAGGAAGTGTTTGTCTTCCACTGGCCTGTAGTGGTTGAGATGAAGGTTCCATTCCACCCTGATCTAAAAAGCTCCAACCTTCTCACCAGCACACTGCTGCCTTCAGCTGAGTCAGGAGAATGGCTCAGAAAAATGCTCCTCAGCTACTGCAGTTTAGAACCAACAAGGCTAATTTAACAGCTTTCCTTGGCAGCTGAAGGTAAGCTTTAACTTACTTTACTCTCTGGCAAGGAGTGCTCCTGCTGCTTACTGTGCAGGATGCAATGGAGGGCAGCAACAAATCACTGAGAGGACAAACTGCCACAGCCATTTCCTCAGCTACTGACAGAGCAGATCCTCCACCGAATTTCACTTGTCAACTGAGCAGTCACCCATTCGCACCTCTTCACTTATCTCCTGGCAAAAGAGATTTTTCTTATCTTCCCAGCTGAAGGAACAAGGCAAGGACTGAATCTCCAGCATTTTACTGCCACACCTGATAGGTTCATCATACTTCCCTCAAAGAGTTCAAGCTATTTGTGCATCACCAGAAGAGAAAAACAACAGACAATTCAAAACCTGCGAGCACGTTTCCAAACTATTAACTGAGCAGTTATTCAAGCCCACTTGACTGACTTACAGAACAACTGTTTTCTCACTGTGGTACCCAAGCATATTTAAAGCCAATTTAAACTTTCCAGTAGGAACCAAGAGTTAATAAAGAAATGCAGTATGGAAAGTGCTGTAAGCCTTTAAGTACATACCTCCTCTGTCTGCCACGGGTAAATGATGCCTAATTATGCCTTTTCATCAGGCTGTTTTCCAGAGCACTCCTGTTGTATTCATCATTTTTGAGCTGCCAAAAGCAAGGAATCAAGCTGTGAACTTCTTGTCTTTCTGCTTGTGCTGCCAGAAGGGGACATTAGGTGCCTCTTGGCAGTTGCCTCAGTTCCTGTTGCTACAGGATGAGAAAAAACATCCGTACTGCTTCCCAGCTACACAATAAACCTCCTCCACTGCTTACTCCCTTCCTCCTTCACCATCATTGCTAATGCCACATCCCTCCCCTCTCCCAGCTTTGCCTAGAATACTAAATTAAATTTGCTTGATGTTGGGTTATCCCACTACAGGTTAATCATATTAAACACAAAGACCCTGCCCAGGTCACAGAGCTGGCAATAGGTGGAGAAACCCCAGTAACGTGGTCAGTGAGGAATGAATGTGGGTACACCTGAGCAGAATGGTTATCCCCACTGGGAAACCCTCCAAGGTGACCCAAGGAATGAAGCTCCCTCCAGAAAGAACACCAGGGAAATGAAAAGGAATTACTGCCCAAAGGAATACAGAACTTACTATAGGATGCCAGATGGAAGGGTTTTCAATGGAGCAGAAATTGGGGATAAATACAAAATTTCTTATGGGATTTTTTTGAGTAAGGGACACAGAAGGGGAATGGGAGAAAATAAACCAGAATGGATAAATCTGTAATCACAAATTAAGTATCCCTAAACAAAAAGTTTTGCACACAAGTAAGATTTAGAAATGTGGGCATAGACCTCATTACTGTATTCATGTTCAATAAAAGATGAATTCCCCAGCAGCAGCACAGAAAACATCCAGTGAAGCTCTACAGCAGAGTTGCTGTCTAGAACTTTGTGTGGTTGCAACAGACACAGCTGCATTACCTAAATTAATTATGCTCTTCAATGGTACATTTATTGGGATATTTGATCCGCAGTAAAGTGAGAAATTCAAGAAGTAAAGGTTAAGATGTGCACTGCAGTGCAGAAACCAAAGGCAGGAATTCAGGTAGGACTGAAATGGAATGAATTCAAGATGCTTTCACACTCAGCTCCAAAGATTGAAGAATGAGTGGGAGGAAAGATTTTGAATATTACCTGTTTTTCTAGAAAGGCTGAAATCTGAGAAACCCCTACATGAAGACTGAGGAGTTTCTAAGTGGATTTTAGACATTATTAATTTTACAGAGGTCAGGGAGTCCCTTGTTTTTGAAGTAAGATTGCATTTAAAGAGAACTATGCAGTGGCGGCTAATCTAGCAATTACCTTCCTGATTACCTGTAAGAATATCTAAGTGATGCCTCTCTCTCCCATGATTGCTCAAAAGGGTAGAACAAGCTTGTTTCAAGGTGAGAAAATTTGATCCTTTCCTGATAAGAGAGGTAAAGAGAGAGAAAAGATTTCACAGAGTATGAAATTGGTTAGGGAAATATGCCTTAAGCACCTGGAGACAGCCCCAAGGGAACCAGAATGAGCTCCTTTGAATAAATCACCAGCAGTAATAGGTCTGCTTCTTTTAGCAAAATGACTTTTAGGATGAGTTGTAAAATGAAAAGATTGAATGATATTGAGGTGTAACTTACCCTAACTATCATTTAGCTAAAGTCAATATCTTGAATATCACCTTATACAAGTATTTCTAAAAGTTTTTAATCACTTCCATGGTTGATGGAAAAGAGTAGAATGGTGATGTCTGTACAGAGAGCTGCTGTCAGAAATGGTAGCTGGAAGGCTGCATTAACAGAAACCACTGTTCCTTGATGACCATCTATTCTTCCCTCCCCTCAGGACTGTGGAAAAGGTACTTTAGATTCATAGATGTGGCAGCTAAAGGAGCAATTACCATCATCTACTCCAACTTCATGCCTCCCACAGGCCAAAGAACATCACCCAGGAGTTCTTACTTTGTGCTCATAATTGTTGAGCTATAATGTCTTTTAGAATGCTATCTACTTTTGATTTAAAGACTTCAAATTATCACGAGCCATCCAAAGAAACTAAATTAAAAGTTGGACTTTATAATGGCCTCTAATATATTTTTCATTCAGTCCATTTGTGGGCAAGAGTGCTATTAGCTTGAGGTACAACTGTAGCCAGTTATATTGCTGACAGGGGATTTATGCTCAAAGAAGTTACTCAAAACATTTGACAATTTCTCAGGCAGTCAGTGTAAAGAATGCCTTCTGGTATTACATGAGCACATCTATTTAAATCAGAAAACAATATTTTTACTGAACTGTGGCAGTCATTTTGGGGAAATTGGTTCATACGTCTTGCCTACATGTTTTAACTACGGATATGAACTGTGAAGATATTGCTCTGTTTTTGTTAGAATATATAGAAATATATTCTGGAAATATGCTTCTGGAAATATTTCTGCTAGCTGTTAAGAGCTCTGCCTCTGATTTACTTTGGATACATCACAAATACGTGCATCAGTTGTCCTGTCAGTTGGAGGGGTGTCATGACATTTACCATGCACAGATAAGAATATACTTCTGAATGCTAAATTATCCACTGTTTTAGTTAGAGATATTGGCAATGTAGTAATACTATGTACCACTTTCACAGTATTCACTTGTCTTCATGAATAAACACTCTTAAAATACTAGATTAACTACAAAAATCTAAATGTTCATTATAAAGCTGAACTGCCATTAAAGAACAGCCTATAACCACACCACACTTGTGTCATTATATATTCAGCATTAAAATATGTCTAGACTTTGAAAAACTCCATGCATGACTTCCTAATGAAACCTTGTAAACATTTCTCCTCTGTCAGAAAGTTTTGTTCATCTAGAAAAACAATGACACCAATGCCATTAACATCAGTCCATCCTGACAAAAACTTCTATTAAAAATATCTTGTTTAAACAGGAACTTCATTCATCACAATCATGAGGGGGAAAAAAAGCTAAATCATCAAAATGTAATTTTCTTACTTTTAGTTGTTAAGAACAAGCTCTTAGAATATGCTTTATAACTTTACTTCTTATTTAAAATGAAAGCTGTTTTTACTTCTTTTCAGTGACAAACAATATACTCCTCTATGGACATTTACATTTAAATCTCCTTAAATGATTTTTGAATTTTATCTGATCTCCCTTTCCTGCCCATAATCTCAGGAGTCAACACTTCCATAATCCTGGTACTGAGAAAATTCATAAGAAGCTCAAAAAGTGGTGCTTGATCTGTAAGTCTATTAGTATATGCACAAATGCATGCTTATACACAGAGAGCTACTTTGAACCATCTCTTTCAAACACAACTCTAGTAGTTCACTAAATCATGGAACAGAAATGAATGAATACTGTACTAAGCACAATGAGTTCAAGCTGCGGGAGTTTAAAGACTTATAGATACTCAAAATTAAGAACAAACCAAACTGTTTGGCTTGAAAAAGCTCTTTAATAAAAAGAAAAGGTAAGAAAGAATAATATTTTTAATTTCTGATCTGAAGTCCATTGACATGAATGGAAAGCTTTGTGCTGACTTTAGCAGGCTTTGCAGTAGGCCCGTGCTTTTTATCTTGAAGTCTCCAAGTAACATCTTTGAATAGATCTTTAAGACTGCCAATTCAGAGTGACAACCAAAAAAATAAATCCAGTGACGTTTCAGAACTGACACACAGGCAAAGTGAAATGAGCCAGTTGTCCCTAAAGAGCCTTTTCAGATTTTTGCCATAAACCCCTTGCAGCAGAACTGGTGCAGACCTGGGATCACATGCAGCACCAGGCTTTTAGTTCTCATAAAGGAAAATTCATGGTGTAAAGGCTAGGTGCATGTTTTGGGTGGCCCTGGTGCATAATGCTGCCTCCCACATTCTCATGAGAACTCAGGTAATAAAAAATGCTCTGGACTGCCAGACATTAACCACGTGATTCACCCACTGTGAGTCATCCACTGCAATATCGAATGTGAAAGATGTACTTCAAATGTTAAACTACTGATTCTCTCCCTCCCTCCTGAGAGATACTCTCAGTTCACTGATGTTCATAAATAATAAAGGAATTTCAGATATACCACAGTCTAAAGTGGTTACCTTACAGATGAAAGTGAAAAGATAAAACACATGGGAAAAAAATCCCAACCCAACTGTTTATTTAAATATTTGCAATATGCTTTGTTTTGTCAGAGTCTCAGGAAAGAAGATGCTTTGCATTTATGGCTATGCTGACATCCTCTCTTGGATTAGACATTTAGATGTCCATCTGAAGAATACATACAATATTCCTTAGATGAGAGGTTGTGAGATAAAAACCCTGACATTCAGATGTCTAAGTTATTAGACACTGGCAGAGTAATATGATTGTTTTCAGTGTTTTAAACTAATGAATCATTTAACACACAAATCTTATGAACTTAATCAAACAGTTTTGTACAGATCTGGTTGTGCAACTTAAATGCAGCATCAGCTGAGAGAAGAAGGGACGATTTTATGTCCATTCAGTGTATATTCTAATTCATTAGCTCCCACTGGTGAGGGTATTTCTCTTCCTTCAGAAGCTCTTCTCGGTATTCTGTGAACACTGTGCAAGTTACAAATGTATGTACCTGTATGTACTTGCTGTACTTTGTTCAGCAAATACCTGAGAAATGCAGTTCACTCATTACAATGCAAAATTTGTTTCTGTTCCCTTCTTAGAACAAATTTCAGAGAAACTGGGTATAAAGGAACACACATGGTTCTGAGTCCATGTAACAGACTGAGGCCTAACTACACCGTCATCATTTGTTCCTTGCAGTCAAGCATCATATTTTTAGATTAATGGTGTAAATCCCAAAAGCCAGTTTGAGATTGCCAACCTAGATTTTACCACATTTCTCTTCCAGATACAGACAAACAGACAAAAATTTTGAGCAAGATTCTTATTTCAAGAAACTTCTGCACCAGCTCAGTCCCATTCTAGTTAACAGTGGTAGTCCTCATTTACCCCTTTGTTAATGCCAGAATCAAGGCCTTTCATTTAAAAGCATTGCCTTGTAATTAGGTAGTCACGCACATGTAGCTAAAAACAAAATCATAATACTTTATGCTGAAACATATAATTGAAGCCAGGACTGGGTCATGTGTTCAAAAGCCACCTTTTGTCTTTTATACAAGTATTTTTAGACTTTTCTAGTATGCAAATATACAGATGTTCCTACGCTGTTGTACTTTGCTGAATGCGTTATGTCAGATGAAACAAGTGCTGCATCTTTTTAATTAAAATGCTTAACGAGAGAACTGTAAAGCTTGTTGGCACACAGTTAATATGTGGGTTTAAAGGTCATATTTGTACTGGTGGGAGGAACTGGTTGTGCTATTGAGATCCATATTTTTCTGTGAGGCAAGAGGGCTGTTGCAAACCCTGAAGTGAAGGATAGTTTGAGGGCAAGTACATGAGAGTGGCAGGATCACCACATTGCTCATCAGCTGACTTCCCCCACACCCTGGGCTCCATCCTGCCTCCTAAGGGTCCAAACCTAAGGGTACTTGGGAAACAAACTTGGGAAGAGTTTGCTTTTACCTTGGCCGTTAATCATTAGCTTGGTAATGCAGGCATTGGGTTTTCTACTCAATGTTATTTTTATATAGAAATGCTTAAGAAAAATAATCTGGATTGACAGAATATGGAGGATTCAGGAATGAACATAGTTCAATGAAAGGCTTACCTGAGAGAGATTGCTTTACTTCTGCCTTTTGTACTCATTTCCATTAGAATATCAACAAAATTGTTAGATGTTTTGTTTCCTTTTCCTTGAGAAACAAATGAACAGTTAATTGCAGTCTCAATTTTAAAAGTTCAAAATATTTCTGGTGGCTTCATACAGCTTTCAGATGCATTTTTGATATTTTGTAAGCAGAGAATTGCATGAGTTTCAGTGGATATTACACATGAGAGGAAGTGAAAATTAGATCAGAATGTGGCCTTGGTCTGTTTAAAGAAGGTGCTTCTTAAGAGCAGTTCTTTTAAGACAAAGCTTCAGAGAAATACCAATCCCCACTCAATTTTACCATTTTGTTTCCAAAATCCTCTAAGGTGATTCTCCTGTTTCTCTCAGGGTCTACCTTAATCTATATCCTCCTTTTTATTCTGTATTTTCTGCATCATTTTTTCTGCTTAGTTCATTCCTTCTTGACATGTACTGGCCAAAAGTAGTCTCCCTCTTTCTTTCTGCCTCATTGATTCTCTAGCCCCTTCCTAAACATATCCTTGCCTTCTCCCTTGTCCACAGTTCTTAATTCTTTTTGTCCCTCTAATGTTAATTTTTAACTCTACCAATTTACTCTCTGCAGCCACTCTGCAGAGCACTCCAGGACACAGCCAGACAAAAAGACATACATAATATAATAGACACAGGCATGCCTTCCACTGCTTGAATGTGAAACACTTTGAAGTCAGCTGGAACTGTCCCTGGATGATGGTTTTGGGCCCACACACAAAATAATCCTCCTGCTTTCACTCAGTCTCCATGGGACATGGTTGCTTTGCATTGTACTTATGATTCCCTTTCTGTGAGCACTTTTCTACTTGTAAAATCAGCCACTGAACACGAATGCATACAGGGTATTAGCTAATTTTAGTAAATTACTTTTCTTATTTGCTATCATTTCATGCTGAGGTTTCTTTAACATGAATTTTTGAATCCAGCTCTTTTATTTTTAATTTAAATTAGATTTTTGGACATAATAGTGTTCCTGGGAAATGTGCCTCTGTGTTAAATTTTGATGACTTTAGGCTGGGAAAGAGTGGAATGTGTTGACTGGAGTTCTAATGAGCATTTCCCCAGCAATGCAAGTGCCAACAAGCAAATCCCAGGTCATAAAAATGCCAGTTCCCCTCTGCTTGAGATAATATGAAAATGTGTAAGTTATCAAAATGTATTTGTAGATGGAATTGTTTTGGAGTAAGAAGAATCAGAGGGAAAATATTACGAAACCATATGCACCCTCTTCTCTTTTATAACATGGTTCCTTTAAATCAAAGATGTTAGGAGCTTATGTAGGCGTATGGGTTTCAAAAGATCTCTTTATGTCACTGGAAAGGTTGCCAACTGTTCTGTTAGGCTGGGAAAGGAGAGACACTGTGACACCTCTTCCAAATAAAATGTGTTTAATCGATCTGGGCCACCGACTGTGTTCTGATCTTCCCAGGGTGCAAGACAGCTCAGAACACACAGCAGAAGAGCTGCTGGTTTATGGTGGTAGCTGTTGAGTGGTTAGCCACAAAAAATTTAATATTTTTGGTATAGACTACTTACAGTCGAATCATGCAGCAGTTTGGCTGATGAGCAAATGTTTTTCCACACCCGTTACACACCTACAGCAAGAGAAATGGAAAAGGTGCTAAGGCGAGTAGTGAAGATTCTTTTTTCAGTGACACAGAAGTTACACATTCACAGTTATTATCAGCTCCTTTTCCTCGAGGAGAAGGCCAAGTCTTTCACTTAGGGATTAAACAAGGCTTTATTTAAAACCAGTGAAAAGTAAATATCCAACCCCTGCTTTACTATTTCCAGGGGATTTGAGCAGCAGTCTGTAAATGACACCAAATGACATCTTAAGGGGGCAGAACAGTTATTAAATACATGCTGTGGAAGGAAGATTTTTTTCTGTTTCAATGAAAAATTTGAAGGAGTCTATTTGCTATATCAAATAGTATTATTAGTAACACAGCCAAGGGAAATTAAATAAGAGTCCTTTTAAAAAATTACTTTTCATGGGAACTTAGATCGAACACAGGCTCACTTTGTCTTCAGTGAAGGAGTATTTTTTTGTCAGCTGAGAAACACTTGTTTATGGCAGCAATAAACTGCTTATCCAAAGAGACAAAAATCAGCTCCATGAAGGACAATAAGAGGAGCTAATTGACACTCTTCCCCCAAGCTAAGAGTAGCAAGGAAGGAGCTGTGGCTGAGTCACAGTTTCTGTTCTGCAGCTGCAGAGGTAGCTCAGCCATCAGCATATTGTGATGCTGTGCTCTCATGTCTGTCTTCAGCCAGAGCATCCTGCCTGCTCCCCATGAGGTGCTGCCTCGCAGTACTGCTTAAATAAAAGGAAATATTGTCAAAACAGTATAATAAGCAAGCTCGTTAGTTTAATCAGCATAATTTGAAAGTTTCCTTTAGTGTTTTTTTTTTTTAAGAGCTGGTCGTTTAAATTAGAACTGTGAGACAAGATTGTATAAGAAAGAGCATGCAAACAATGATGCCTTGATTGGGTGTGCTGTGCAAAATCCACATGAGGGCACGTGATGCTCCTACTCTGCTCTTACCTTACATAAAAGATATAGTAATTTATAAGAAAAGTCTTATTATGGTTTGAAAGCCCAGGAAAGAGATTAGCCATCAAGAAATCTAGCAATTTTGTTCTCTGAAGCCTGCAATTTGGGGGCGACCAGAAGCTTCTTTTTAGAAGGGCTAAAAGGGCAACAAAAAAGACGTCTCGAAGCACCTTCTAGATCTTTCTCTCTGCGTAAGCTTTAGCTGTGAATGATAATATTTGCTTTGAAGCAAATTACAGTTGTATTAATTAAGTCAAACTTCAAAGCACCACAACCACTTTAGTGACTGTGGTTCATATAAGAATTTTATTAGAGGGATTGAGCATTTTTTAATAGAATAAAATATGAAAGAAGCTGCAGAGGCTTCACACAAAGCTGCAGTCCATAGCTGCATTTCCTGCTATTTCCTCCTAGTCATGGTCCTCAGCACTCTCCTGCTCTAGTCACATCATTAAAGGTCATAATAAACAAATGTACACAGGGTTCATGAGCTAAGGCAGAGAAAAACAAGAGTCAATCCAATCCATATATGTATAAATGCTTTTTTTTTCTGGAAGAAAGACCATCCTTTGTTTGGCACACTACAACTATCTCTCGAGAAGGTGAGTGTCTTAATTTTTAGTTCCTGTTTATGTGAACAAGAACACAGTATGGGATATGTGAAAAGAGGATAACAATTAAAAACACATGTTGGGATAAGCCTAAGCTTATCATTTAGGTTCAACTGTTCACTGAATGTATTAGAAAGGTACAAGGTTAGGAGTGTCTATTTTGTCGGGAAATTTTACTCAGCCTCCTTCCTAAGGAATTCATGTTGGCTTTTTATTGTTATTCTGAGTCTCAGTTCAGATGGAGAGACAAGGTTCCTTTTCATTTAATCCTAGAATTTCCGTATCTGTTAAAAAAAGGCCCAAAAACTAGATTTAAATGTAGCTGTTCAAGTTCACTGCTGTTTTCCTGGTGTTTGGAAGGTGACTATGCTTACACAATGCCCATAGAGTGTAAAAAAATCTTAATAATTTTATTTTCTTCTATTTTCCATAAACATGGCCCTCATTTAAGTATTTTGCAACAGCGTTCTAGGTATCATAATTAAAAGCTGAGTTACCACTGCTAATTCTGTAGGATTGACATAATAGAGGAGGATGTGGATATTTTCTCTGATGGTGATACATCTGTCAATTAGTTTACCTATCTTCCCCAGTCCATTAAGCTTTTAAAACAACAGGGATAGAGGGATTTAAAATGGTTACCTCCCAAAAATCGCATCTGGTCAGGTTTAGAATTTAGTTTGTAGCACATTAACTCCATTTTAGATCTGTGTGGCATTTTCTCACTGGGTATTAACCACTTCAAACACAGGAGTGTCAAAATGGTAAAGCAACTTACTGTTTTTGATACTCTGCACTGAACAATAAATTCCTGGATAGCATATTTGTGTAGAAAGAGGTTTCCACAGACAGCACTAAAATTTATAGTCCCTTTGCAATTGTATTTAATAGCTGGCACTTGTAACAAAAAAATGGCAGTGAGGCTGAAGAGGTATCAAACAACTGAAATGAGAGAAGTGTAATTTTCCTCGTACTTTATTCTGACATTCCTTAATGTCAGAAAAAAGTATTTAGCAGAAAAAAACAAACCAAACTAACTAAACAAACAAACAAACAAAACCTCCTCACCCAAACAAATCAATATCCTATGACCTTAAATAGGCACACTAATAACTCAATCAGAAATACAAAACCAATCTGTGATTCTTTTCCTGAGAAAAGCCCGGTGAGCTTATTCTGCCATTAATGGTTGATAAGTTGTCCCTGTGTTTTCAGACACTTTGTAAAGAGACTGTGAAGTCAAGACTGGGGTAGGAAAAAATGGAGAAAAATAACTGGAAAAAAACCTAGGTCACAGTATGAAGGCTTTTTTTTTTTTTTTCCCTTTAATATTGCAAAATTTTTGTTCACTAACTGTAAGTGAGAACAAAAGTTTGTGCACAGGTAGATCACAAGATCACAAAATAATTTGGATAGGAAGTGATCTTTGGTGGTCATCTGGTCTAACCACTCAAAGCAAAGGAAACTGAAGTTTGATGCAAGTTCAGATGAAGTGAGGCTGCTGAGGGCACTGACATTTGAAATTCTCCTGGGGTGGGGATTGCACAGCCTCTCTAGGAGATGGATTTCCCTGTTGCATAAGAATTTCCTATGTTGCAGCCTGTGACTGCTCTTTCCTGTCCTTTTACTCTGTATCTCTAAGAACACTCTGGCTCCAACTTCTCTGTAACCACTCCTCAGGCAGCTGAAGTCAGAGGATTTCTTCAAACTGAACAAGCCCAGCCTTTTTGTACAATCTTTATTTCTAATATGCTACATTCTCCTAGACACCAAGTGCCTCTTACTGGACTCATTCCTCTTGGTCAATGTATCTTTTGGGCTGGGAAGACCCAAACCTGGCACTGTATTATACAAAGGTTCCCAAGTGCTGAATAGAGGGGAATAAGCACTTGTTTCTCCCACCTAGCTGCATTCTTATAAATGAAACCAGAATGCAGTTAACCTTCATGCCAGAAAGGCATACTGCTGGTAATGTCAGGGTAATATTGGAGGATAAGCAGTAAAATGAAAATTTAATTTTACCATTACCCACAACATTGTTAGGATCCAGAATTTAGGCCAACTCACTACCCAAGGACAAATTTTCAAGCTGGTAATGTACATACAAGAAAAATCTTAGTATTGTCTACACAGTGTAGGTGTGACAACAAAGAAAATTCAATTTTTTTAGTTCTAGACCATCTTCCTTCAATAATAGGAAATGCAATCACTCATCTAAGACCCAGAGGGCTAATCCCAACCTTTTTGGAACATCCTGTGAGATACTGAGCTCCTTCAACTCCCACAGACTGAAAATGGTA
This sequence comes from Pseudopipra pipra, assembly GCF_036250125.1. Classification (NCBI taxonomy): domain Eukaryota; kingdom Metazoa; phylum Chordata; class Aves; order Passeriformes; family Pipridae; genus Pseudopipra; species Pseudopipra pipra. Next base: position 4,056,981 of record NC_087561.1, read on the forward strand.
AAGAATAAACACATAGGAAGACCTGTCTTTGGCAACCAAAATTGAGTTTTCAGTCACAAATGGAATTACTTCTCCTTCTCATTCCGTCTCCTTTGAGCTTCCTACAGGACTTATTCCTTTAAATTCCTTATTTGGGAAGACATGATATTTAGAAACACTTCTGGTTGCTTCTAGAATTCATGATAAAAGATCTGGTTTTGAGGGGAGCTTTTATTTTTTTGCAAGCAAGAGAAGTAATTCAAACTAATTTTAATAGCTTCCTTCTTTCTATCTGCTTACAATATGTTCATCTGTTCCCCAGACTTTAATCACAAATGTGCCAAGTGTATAGTGCAATAGTTAGATGAAGCACACACTGGGGGAATAACAGAATCAATGTGCTTAATCTGTTCTTAATCCTCTCTTGTGCGTAGGAGACCTGCCTGTGCTGCTGTTCCACACACAGACACAGGGGCTGATGTGATTTATGCAGGTCTAGTTATGCAGCCAAGCCTTCCTTCAAAGAGACTCAGAAGCCATCAGAAGGGAAGGGGGAGAGGCAAAAGAGAAATTGTGGTAATTATTTTTACTGTCTGAAATTCAAGAGAGGCATCTATTAGCAACATAATGTATGGAGCAGTCAAGAAAGAAAGAAAGATGTCAGCATTTTTATGTTTCTGCTAAAAATGTGCCTGAGACTTTCTCGACTGCAACAGCTATAGACTTAAATCAATGCCAGCACTGTTTAGGATCCATCTGGATTGGCAGTCCCAGGCAGGTGACCAAATGTACCCAACCCTAAACCCTTTGTGGGTGTTGCTCCATCTCAACCAGCCACTCCTCTTCTGCCAGGCACACAGAACTGTGCCCTGCTGCTCTCAAGTGCCCCTTGTTTAGATGCCCTCTCTGTCAGAGTGCAGGAGCACAGATCTGATGGACAGTTCAACGTGGCACTGAGAGCTCAAGGACTCCATCTGAACAAGGTAGGTATTTTAATTCACAGTTTCTCTGTGACTACTTTTGCATTTCAGTGCCAACTCAAAAAAGCATTTAAGTAGTTCTTAAGCCACAAATGCTCAAAAACCTTGTAAAAATGCTCCACATATCCAGAAAAATGTGTGCCAAATGTTGAGCACACACGTACCTACCTCTTGGAACTGGGTGACCCAGACACATTCTCAAGTGCTCGGCTGAATTAACAGCATAAAGTTCTATTCTAAATATGACCCTCCTTAACTGGTACTTCTCTGCCTTATATATCCATTCTTCTTGCAACACTTCATTCTATGCAGCAGAGCAGACCGTGTCAGGAGTAGGCAGTGCAGCGAGGACATCCAAATAGACATGAATTTCCTCCACTCCAATGCAGGTAGGACTAGAGAACAAGACAGGTTCCCTTCCTCTTCTTCCTGTTTCTCAATCTTTTCCTCACAATACTCACTGTTTTCCCCTTTATTACCTTCCCATAAAATACCTGTGGCCACAGTAATAACTCATGATCCACTGTGGCTCAGATTTTAGGAAAACTTCTGATTTGAGGCTGAAGGATAATAAAGCAACTGAATGGGTTTACAAAAAGGTGTAAAGTTGAACTCACCCTGTCAATCTCTCTGAAGAATAGGAATACCATTATCTTGGATCTCATTCAATTCCCATTAGAAAAGGGACGACTTGGAGCTGTTGGTATGAAATGATGGCACCATTTGGTGCTATTGAGATATGGGAGGACAAACAAACAGAGTGACAGAAAACCAGAAGCATTTTAAAACGTCATGGTCTACAAAAGAATGGACATTTTATAGCTTAGTCATGATCATGAGAGACAGTCAATCGTGTCCTTTGCAGAACAGTTTCAGATTTCATTGCCAAAGAAGAATGTAAAAAACAGGCCTAGAAGGACCAATTGCAATTCTATCAAATCATTATAAGGCTTCACCATATGCCATTACAAAATCAGTAGTTGTGAAAGAAACAATCATAAAATAGCCAGACTGCATCTTCATAACATTTCTATTGGTTTGTGTCAGTATTCATTTAGGAAGTCCTTAATCTGTATATCTATATGTGCAGAAGGAGTATGAAATACTAGTATTTCATATTTAAATTATGTGCTGTACCTGTCCTGTTATAAATTTTCCCTCAGACATTTTGCTTGCTTTTAAACAGAAGAAAAGAAGGCAATGATGGTAAATTCTATTTGGAAAGAGAAGGGTCCTGTGTAACAGAGCATTGCAGTGACATCTGGCACCAAATACTGTATTTCTAGGGACTCCTTTGTTGCAAAAAAAGGAACAAATTTACTCTGTTCATTAGACAGGTGCACCAATTTTAAAATGGGTGTCCAATGAGACTTGTTTTGCCAAAAAAACCCAGATTCTTCTGCCCACCTTGCAAATTCATAACCCTCCTCCCAGATTAAACCAGAAGGCTGCAATTGATTCATCACTTCTGAAAATCTTAGCGTTTATTTTTAGTCAGTGCAAGAAGAACCCCTGATTTTGACAAAATCCCGAAACACAGCCTCCCTTTCAGAGTAAATTACGGACAAAATTATAAACCAGCAAAAATAGAGGTCCATAATGGAGATGATGACAGAATTTTAATTATACAGGGCATGAAGAACAATGTAATAAAATTAGTGGGGAAAAAACCCTGTCATTTAGTCTACGATGTGCCTGATGACTTCTCCACTCCAGATGAACCAAGTGCTTGGTTATATTCACTCAGAAATTAGTTGCCTCGGGCCGTCAATGCTGAAAATGCTTTGTACCTTAAATTCATACATGAATTTCTATTAATCATAATTGGGAGCACCTCTGTGAGAGATATAAAGACAGAAAATGAATATTGTCAATTCACAGTTATCCAACTTGTTTTAGTAAGTGATGCAGCCAAGGCTTGGAATGGACACTGCATTTGGAAACTGCAGTTAAATTAACTAATTCTCTGTAATCTATACACTTAATTCACAAGTTAACTTGTTCAAAGCAATATTAAGATATCCACTTGGGACATAGTTGTTTAATTTAGAAAGTCCTGAGTCAGTATTAGAAGAATTCTTTCTAAATGGGTGAGATTTTAGTTTCTTTCCTCTGTGTAGGAAAAGAGAGAGGTGCCACAGAAATTATTAGGGTTATGCACAAAAATCTCTTACCACGTGGAATACCTGGAAATTTTTAGGTCTCTAATGTTAGTTTAAAGACAACAGAGAAGTGCCAGCTGATCTACATTGGCTATTTTGACTCTGGTACTTCACAGGCTCTGAGGTGATAAATTCCCTCCTCTACGAAATTGAAAAATTCCCATAAATAACATTTGCCATTCAGCTCTGCTGAACATTAGCCAGAGGTGTGTAATTTCCATTTGCACTTGCATTTTCCTCTGTATGTGTAGCTATGATTGCAGGGTAATGGAGAACCATATTTTAGCACTTAGTCACAGAAAATGATAAAACTTCTCTCAAGTTTAATCACTCCCTTTTCATTGCAGTTCAAGTGCACAACAAACTGTTGCTCACTGTGAATTTAGTGGGGTGAAAGGGGTACCAAAGCTGCAGCTGTATTGTTTCAGTCTGCTTTCTTAAAAGGGAAAAAAAATCCACGAGTTCTTTAATAAGCATTTACAAGGAGAACAGAGAGATGAAGTGACCTACTGGTGTGGAAGGTTCTAACCCTCCCAGTAATCTTTTTGCTTGGTAAGATTGCAAGAATCTTGGTGTGTCTGAAAAGTTTTAGTAAAGTGTCTTTGCAGGCATTTGAGGAGGAATCATTTTCTGGAGATGTTGTTTACCAACAGCTCCTTCTTCAGATACTTATGACCCTTTTATATCTCTTTTGACCCAAATAATTTGTTTTTGCTTGTAAGTAAAGAGTCATTCCACTAAAAGCAAATAATTTCTGTGTGTCTTTCCAAATGATCTTCAAAACATCAAGCACAGTCATGGATGCCTGAAGACAGAATAGTATCTTCATAAAAATGCAAATTATTCCAATTATAATAGCAATCAGAGTCACAGAGAGCAAGGGATTTCTCAATTATAGCTCTTGTGTGGCACTCAACATTCCCACTGAGACACGGCAGAGGAAAATACAACAATTTAAACAATACTGATGTCCATTACCTTTGTAATTCCTAATGGCATGAGTATTATTTAAAGACTGAAATAAATATAACTCACAGAAAAGTAGCATAAATTCTAAGCAAAGCTTTTGATTAGAGCTCATGTAAATACACTTTGATATATTTTTCACCACAATTTTAGAAGACAGACACAGATGCTGAAAATTATCACAACCACTATTTGACAACTAGGTTCCAACCTTGATTGCTCATGCAACAGCAGGTAAAGATCACAATTGTTCAAGAGATACAAAATAACAGGCCAAATATCACTCAGTTCCTGCTCCTTGGACAAGCAATCTAGAGCTGTTATAATTAAAGCTAATAAAAATTAATTACTTCAATATAAATACCTTGCATCATGTCTGGATCTCAAAGCACTCCACAGGAGAAATCCCAGCTTTACAAATAAGGAAATAAGAGACACGGGGAAGGAACTGATTTATTTATTGACATTAAGTGTGCTAGAACAGGGACCTTGACCTGCATTTCCCTTGGGCCATGTGCATTATTGGATGCACTATTCCTCTTCATCTGAGTTTCCTTTGAGTTTAGATCCAATTCAGATTGCAGTCTGTCTGAAGCAGCATCAAGATGACCGTAATTTATAGGTCTGCCTTAATTTAGATGGGATGCATCACCTCTAAGAAGCCTAATCCAGGGTCTAAGAATCATTCAAATTAAAAGGAGTTGGTCTTCCCTTGTGTATACCCTAGTCCAACATACATACTAATAGTTTTACTTCACCTATCAATGAATTTTCTTGGACAAACCCAAAATACTCTAGCTGAGGAAATGATGTGCTGTAAGGTTCTTTGGATGCTGTTTACAAAGATGATATTTTTCGGTGCAGAATCTGTCTGTAAACACTTCTATTTTTCACTTACAGACTTGGGGAAATTTTTAATATTGGAAAAAATAATTAATTGTTAGCATGGTCTCCTCATACTTTGAGGTGCACAAGTAGCAGTTATTAAAGTCAAGAGGTTGGCAGAAGTGACATAGCAACTAAAAAAGGTTCAGCTATAACTGCAGGCAGCAGAATTTAATTTTCTAAAGCACTGCATGTCTGAGAGAGATTTCCTTCTGTATTTGGAAGATAAGTCATTATATCCAAAGGACAGCCATGCTGGTTTGGCACCCTTGCAGAATCAGTAGTCGTGCAGCAGCAGGAGGCAATACTGACTACACATTAAACAGATTAAAAATACTACATTTTAATGCACCATCACTCCAGGTTCTGTCCTTCCTGGGGGCTGCAGCCTCCCCCCAGTGGGCCTCACTCTGGGCTCCACAATTAAAGACTGGATGTGCCACAACATCCTGTGTGTTGCCATGAAAGAACCAAAGGTGCCTGTGTACCTGTGCTGGGGGGTCTGGCTGTCAGAGAAGCCCCATATCAAACCCCAAGAGAACAGGCATTTCCTGAAAAACTGCCTGCTGGAGTGAGGATTGCAGGAATAGCTTTCCTTTGCCCTTTCTCCCTACCTATGTTGTGCTCCTTTTCCAGTGCTTGCAAACTGCTCTGGGGCATTGTTTGCTATCAGGACACATCAGTGTGGATGGAGACCAGGAACTTTATGTTACAGCCACGTTATTATGAGTAGCTGAGACCTGTGATCCAGCTGATCCCATGGGGAGATCACTCCCTGCTCTGGTGGGCTGTTTCCGTTGTACAGTATGCCCATACCTGTCTGCACTCAGGTTTCATGTCTTAAAAACACTGTGATGGCTTTCAAAGAAATGAAATCCATCTATCAGAAGGAAAACAGCATTCCTAGAAAGTAGATTTATAGCTCAGTCTTCTAGAACAGCTAATATTCAGGATCTAAATGTTAATATTAGTTGTTAAAGTTGCAGTAAGTAAATTGCAGGATTTCAATGCACCTTTCATGAGAGCTGGGTGAATTGCTGTATCATTTTTTTCCTAAATTCGGAACATTGTGTATCTCACAGTTGCCCCATGCCTCCCATCCACAGGACAGAAGGAAAAGAGAGAGGGAAGAGAAATGGTCTTATTAAAAAGCACAGGGACTACCTTTGAGAAAACAGAAGAATATTGGCTCTATTTTGGAAGGCATAATGGGGACCAGGGAAAAGAAATTAATCCTGTACAGTGTCCCCAAACACTTATTCCACATTTTTGTTGATCTGTTTATTTGTTATTTATTTATTTACTACTGTAAATAATTTCTAAGTTTTGGCAGAAAGTCAAGGCACTTGACCTTGACTTGGTTATAAATCAGGATATTTTATTGCTTCATCTTTCTCAGACTTACCTTTCCATTTGCTCCCAATACTTACACTCTTTTCTACAGATCTCTGCAACTAATATTTCCCTTGGTCCTCTTATTTGGTGTCTTCCAGTCCGCTAGAACCATCTTTTGTACTGAAAAAGAAAGATATTTGACAATGAGAAACTGAGAAAAACAGTTTGCACAGGTTTCTTTATATCCTCAATAACTCTGAGGTCTCTAAACCAACTTCCATGAGATGTTTCCATTTCTTCTTTGTTCTGAGGAACATCTTATATGTTGTCATTGTATATGAATTACTGAGTGCTTAGAGATGTGAGGGCTAACACTGATGGTATATGTCCTTTTGTTTTTCCCCATTGAACTAGAATTTCAACCATGAAATGGTTTGGTATGTGGAAAATATGGAGGAAACAATTGGTGGAAAAAAGTGGACTGGAATTGGTAAGGTAAGGTGCAGGTCCTTTTTGAAACTGAAACAATCTTTGGGAAAATCAGCTGGCAGTTTTAAACTGGCTGGGTTTTAGAAATAATTTTATTATAAACAGAATGGTACAAGGGATTATTTGTAACTATAATTTACCTAGTTTCAAAATAAGTTTTCCTCTGAAAGAGATATTGTAGAGTGGTGACTGAAGAGGGTCCTGAAGAGTCAGTACATGACAAAAATGGAAAGGGATAAGCTGCACCTATGCTTAGATACAGCACTGAAAGGTTGTACTTGGATGTGAATTACATGGATCAAAATATTTTAAGATTTAATATACATAAAGTTATATTTTAAAAATATAACTAAGGAAAATTTTTTCTTTATTATTTTCTTCCAGGAGAAATTTCAGCAAAATGCATCTTTTTATAAGTGGATGATTCTTATGCTTCTTTTCGTTTGCTGTGCACAGCTTTAAAAATGAGTAAAGATTCAGGAAATTTTTGGCAGGATTTGTCACACACAATTCCCAGCCCAGTTCTACAGTTGGAAACACAAGCCAGTATCCAGAAGCCTGCTGATCCTGGCCAACATGGCCAGGAGCCTAATCTCAGCTCGTCAGTCTTTCTTTAGCCTGAAATCTTAATTTAAAAAAAACAAAAACCAAAACACAACAAAACACAAAAAAACAAGAAAACCAAACTGAACAAAAAAAGACACGGTCTTTGAAAAGCTTTAACAAAGTAACTTCAGGAAATGTCACAATCCCCTGGCTGCAGTTTGGGTTTTGTGCCCATTTTCCCCTCCCACAGGTGTATCTTACACCCTGGGGGCTGCATCCATGGAATGAGATTCACAGTCTGCTCCAAGAAGAAATGCAGCCTGTCCACCACCACTGAAATCCTGTCCAGGAATTTTCCTCATATTGTTAATGCTTTCACTCCCTGTTTTATGATGGTCTACCTTTTTTCTTCCTGGCATCCATTTCCTTTGATTATCCATGGAATGATTTGTTCTACACAGCCTGAGCACAGCATCTGTGCAGTATTTCATACAGGGGGTATGAGATGCATGCACAGACAGACCAAGACCCAGGCACTTCTTTTACTAGAATTTCTTTATTATTATTAGAATTCTTTTATTATTTTATTAATTATTTTATATTAGTACCAGGCATATAAATAGACACGTACTCAATATTTTCAATCGGTAAGAAAAGACAAATTCTTAGGGATAAGGATAGAATAAATGTCAGGTATTGTATGAAACTGGGGAAAAGAAAGAGGAAAGAATGTAAGGGAGATCATCTTTGCAGTGATCCTTTGGGATTTAAGAAAGGTACCTTAGGATATAGGAAAGGGTATGTAACATGGATATTTATTATATAGTAGTATTTAAAACCCAACTTGTCAAAAATAATTAAAGAAATGTGGTACCATCAGGTGTTCTATAAAGAGATCACTGAAAACATACTTTTCTGAGTCGTACCCATGATCAAACCAATTTCTTACGTGTGTAATAGGGAAAAATGGGGAAAGGCTCCTTTATTAAACACATCTAATCTGTCTAAATTACTTTAAAACAGTATTTCTCATTATATAAACCCAATATTTCATCTTTGAGAGATCCTAATGAGAGAGTGCACAATCTTTCTTCCCCCAAAATGTTGCTGGTATTATTTCCAGCTGAATATCAGAGCAGCAAAGTTTTCTTTTCAGGATTACATCAGTAAAGTTGCACTAAAGAAGATTTTTTCTGGTGATGAGCATGTCCACACATGTGTTGCAGGCAAGTTACATGAAGAATAAATCTACCAAAGTCATGATGACATGCCCTGCTAGCTCCACATTTACTGAGTTACTGGCAGCTGGGAACACAGAGTGAACCTTCACTGCAGGAATAAATGCTGCTGTCATGGATGCTGCAATTCCACCAACTCCATAAGTTCAGGCCACCTGGCACCATCAAACTCATCTGTTTAGGAGTTTGATTTAATAGCAGTTTATGGACCCAATTGCCTGGCACGAAGCTGCCCAAAAATATTGCAGAAATAATCATCAGCAAGGAGCGAGTGGCCAAAACTCAGGAAAAAGCACTAAACCAGCTCTCTTAGCCTTAAACCTTCATATGTGGGAATGCTATTATTCTGTTAAAAAGGAACAGTGCCAACAGGTCTGAAACCTTAAACATTCCCTCCACTCTTTACTGTGTTTTAAACTCTACTAACATTCACAAAGGCTTATTTTTATTAGGAAAAATTAGCCCTGAGAAACATAGTGGCAGTCTCAAGTACCAGGTACATTTTAGAGCATTAAGTAACTAGCAAATTTTCAGACACACTGTTGTGGTTTTCTCCTCAGGGTTATTATCCTGGAATAATGGAACAGCCTCTTGCCTAAAAACCTGGAAAGTCCAACATGACAAAAGGTTTACATTTCAATTACCAGCTTCATCTGCCCATAGGAAGCAAACATTTGAATATCAGATTTTGCTTCCAAGCACTGGTGGAAACTTTTTGAAAAACACTTTGTGAAAAACACAGAAATATTTGCTGTCTAAAATAAGTGTGTCAAAATAGAAATAACTTTTTTTTTTTGGGGGGGGGATTTTATTTTTTTTTTTTTTTTTTAGATTTTGAGGAAAGCCACGTGGTATCTATATGTCTTTGTGCCATTTTTCAGACAGGTTTGATTATCAGATGTTTTCACTGCTTTATTATCTGCCTATCAGTGCAGCTTGTGCAGATCATGGGAGTTGCTGTCAGACCAGCCCAAAGGATGCCAAAACATTTTCTTTCCTGGTGAACTGCAGTAGTTTTGCTCTTTGAATGATCCCACCAGATATCTTGCTATTGTCCTATTTACTTGGTAAAGAGACTATATATGTAAATAAAGCATCAGCATTTACAATTGTTCACAGTTATTTTCAAGGGGGTGGTGTGGGGAAGGAGGTAATTGAAGAGCAAACAGTGAGATTTTGGTCTATACTGGAAAAGATAACACACTATAGTCAGAGATTAGAGCACACAAAATTGCTGAATTTCCAGCTGCTAAAAATTCTGCAGGATTGCCCTAGGTCCCTGGAAAGATGAAAACGTGGGATCTTTAAGGCTTAAGGTAGTTATCCAAGTAATTTTGGAGAGCCAGAGTCAAGAAGGACAACATTAGGTCAACACCTTAGGATTCTGTTGTGGTTGATGATGCTGAGTTCTATCTCTGTTTCCAATAGAGACCTTTACTAGCAAATCATATTTCTTGGTTAAGAAAAAGCTGATAAAATGTTGTGATAGCATCCTACAGTCATCACGGAGGGAACAATTGTTATGGCAGAAGGAATGAAATACACAGTGACAAGCTGTGGAGGAGCTGGTCTTGGAGAAAATAAAAAAGGTTCCCTTCATGAAAAATTGCAGACTATTAGGGATGAGGGTTGCACTCATTAAGGGTGAAAAATCAGCTGACTCAAAGTGTTTATAGATAATCTGTGACACATTAGCTGCATTCTTCATTGCACTCTATCCTTAAAAACTCCTTTTCATTCAGTGCTGTGTTTATGCAGGTATGTTTTATAATAATATTTATAAACTAGGATGACATATTAGATCATCCAGCCCATCTCCTCTATCCAAGTGTTCTGATTTGCTGTATTTTAATTAATTCATTGTACTAATGCACAATACTATGAGATTAACATGCATTTGACCCTTTATATCTCATAAGCATTCAGAAATACTTTTGACATTTTAACGTTTCTAGGTACTGGAATCTCTTTAGTCACAGGAAAATAATGGCTACTTAATAAAATTCTCTAGAAAATGGTCCTAACCCATATCCTTCAATGCAAAGGCCTCTGCCTAAAGCATCTTACCTATGGCTAAATGGAGGCATTAACTGAAAACATTTTGATTTGTAAAACCTCTACTTATTTCTATCAGCTTCTGTTCAGCTCAGTCCACCAGCATATGCACACTGCTTGGGCAGAACAGTCTACAACAGTTCTTATCCTACCCATGGAAGTCTCTTTCTTTTATTCAAACCACTAAATTATGTTCTTCAAGACTGGTGGAAAAACATTGTCCTTAAGATTTTACCCCGTTCAAAATTTTGTTGAACCTCATCAACAGATATAAAAGTAAGTGAAAGCAAAGAAGACTTAAGAAATGGGAAGAGGAGACTGATTTCTACCTGTGTCACCACCCTGCACCTCACAGAATGATAAAGGGGTTAAATAGGCAAACAAATTCCTAAAAGAACACAGATCTCTATGTAGACCTTAATTTCATAGGTCTTGAATCAGACTCTTACAGGTGGATTGGTATGCATTATTCCCCAGTCACTTATCCCCAGAAATGCCCAGTTTTACAGAACAAAGACCTCATTCTTTCAAAAAGGGCACTTCACCTGCATTTTACCAACATTTGAGAGAAATGCAAATTGGGAAACTGAAAACCAGACAACTCAACATCTATTAATAATGCTACAGGACTATTTATATCTAACCTGAAAGCTGCATTTCCATAGCAATTTATTTTAATTTGAATTCAACTTACTGCACTTGGCAAGTTTCTGTGAATTTGCAAAGTGCCCATGGAGATATGGATACAAATACCTACTTTGGAGTATCAGATGGTACTGGCTATATAAGCTGAAAATTGTTCTTTAAGCCTGATAGGAATTAGTAGGAGTTGTAGCCCTGGAAAAGGCTACACAGGAGTTAGATTTTATGATCATTATTCCCAGAAGATGATATTGTTATTAAATTCTGCTGATCAGAGGCAGCAGTTTGCTACAGATCAGGTTATGATCATTTATGTGTTTATGGGCTGACAAAACTCAGAAGTTAAACACTTCATTAAGTTACAGGGCAAGAATCTCACAGGGTGAAATAATGCAGGTACATTAGTTTGCATCCATTTAGGTCAATTATGTGTCTGAGTCCCTGGCATCTGACATCAGATCAGGGACTTAAAATGGGTTATTCCAACACCCTCAGATACTAAGTTGATTTCAAGCACTCCAGGCTTGAGTATAACTACCAGCTGTCTTTAAAATTAATTATGAACCAAAAATCTTAACAGCGAATTTACCTGGTTTTGAAATTTTTCAGCTAAAATCTGACTCATATTTTTCTAAGATATAGTTTTCCACCTGACACATCGTTCTGGAATCTGGATTTGCTTTTAGAAGGCTCTAGTTAAGTCATGACCTTCAACCCTTCCCATTTGTCTGGATTCTGGAAAGGGTATTTCAGCAGTGAAATGGAAAAAATAGATATTTAATAAAAGAAAAATAGCTGTCAAAAATTACTACTGGCTCCAGCTGAGAGAGCTCTCTGGGATACACAGACATTTGTTTTGAGTGAGAAAACCACCTAAAGCCTATCACAAGAGCTTCATACCTTGTGATACTGTGTGATAAAACTCTTTACAAGCTGTCCTGCAAGTTAAAGCAATCTCTTTTTATTATTAGATAATGTAAAAGTTTGTGATGACAACTGAACCGTGCCTGCAGACTAAGAAAGGAGCAAAACAATTTATATGCAGCTTATAACCAGCACTGACAGTCTGAGCATGCATATGAATGGCCAAGGCAGAGCTAAACAGGTTCAAGCCCAGGATATTTTAATGAGGATTTTGACCCTCCAGAACATGTGCCTTCCGTGCTTCTCTCTAGTGATGCTGCAGACAAAAAAAGGGCTTTCTGAGAGAGTCTGTATTTCATCCCTGTGGTGTTTCATGGCAGCCAATCCCAGCCCTGACCTCAGCCGTGGCTGCAGAGCTGCCCACAGCAGGTACTGCTCTGAAGGCTGCTGGGCCAGGGCCACGGGCGGAGCTGGCACTTGGTGGGCACTAAATGACAGATGGTCACAATCCCAACCAGCCACACAGAGAACTCTGAAGAAGAGACATATGTCAGTTTGCCCTGCTTAGGGTCTTGTTAAACACAAAAAGATTCTGGGGTTAAGATACCTTCCCTAGAATATACATTTAAATCAAACCTTCAAAAAACGAGAGTTTAGAAAACACAAAAGGCTCAGCAGGTCAAAAAAATGAAATTGTGTCCGAGATCAAAGCAGTGCAGCAACCCAAACTTCCATGGTTAGAACACATTAGACTAGACTTTTTAGAGCAGAAGACTTTAAGAGAAAAGGTAATGAAAGAAGGTAACAAGCAATAAGCTTTACTTAATTTCTAACATGCCTCCAAAGCATAATTAGCTATTTTATTTCTTGATCAACTGTATTCCCTAGTGCTACGTTTCCCAGAAAATCCTTACATACCCTCTTCACATTTAAATAAAGAACAGGAAGAAAATGTGTTTCTAAGTGTGGAATTCTCTGTCTACATATTGAAAAATCTCCACCAAAAACACTCTTAGACAGAGGACCTGGGCTAGTTTCAGAGGGGCTTGTAGAGCAGGATCTATGAAGACCCCAACAACAGGAAAAATTTAAAAAAGGCCCTTTCTGGCTTACTTTCTGAATTTAAAAATCATACTGTAATCTGACTACATTCTGTAAGCTTTTGTAGTTAATGATTTGAAGCTTCTTTTTTTCAGACTGATGTTTCAATGTTCTAACATGACTTCCAAAGCCTCTGGGCTTTGATATCACAGAATAGATTCAAGGTGGGCAACAATTTTCTGTACAACTTAAAAAGGCTTATTTCCACATAGAGGGATGAGTGTAGGTGTGGTAGACTATAAGTTTTCTCTTGGCCCTTATTTTCAGCGACCTATAAAACTGCTGATGCGTGGGAATCCCTATTGAAGCACATCAGTAACATCTTCATACCTTAACAGGAATATTCTGTTATATATTAAATATGCTAAAGGGAATTATTGTGTATAAATAGCAAACATCAAGTCTTCATTAGCACACCAAGTATGGTATAAACAGCTCATACCTGATACAATATCACAACTCTAAAAAACAGTAGGGAAGAAGAAGGTGAAATAATCAGGTTAGTTATTCATTATAGTGTGAAATTAGACCCCCAAACTGTAAGCTTGCAATAAATTGCATTAATAACTTCACTCCTAAAAACAGTTTCAAGGAAATCAGTGAAATCACTGTACATGTTTCTACCCACAAGGTATGCAAGCATTTCCAGGCCCAAAGCTACATTAGTCACAGTGTTGAAGTGAAAAATAGGTCACAAGAAGTGGAAGCATTTCTGCCAGCAGTGGCATCATGGGGATTCCTCCACAGGCTGGATGATTATATTACCTCTGGGATCTGCTCTCTTCCCCCAACAAGGGTCCAGACTTAGCTCTACTGAAGATACAGAATGTAGAAAAGATTTTGAGCAGCTCAAAGAAGGTTGTTTTCCATTCTACTTCATTGATCCAGCTGGAGGAGCACTAAAACCCTTCACTACCTGCCCCCATATGACTACCCCCCCATTATGACTGAAAACATAAATGTCATCATGAATTGCTGTAGATAAAGATGCTCACATGCTGACCATGTTGAAGAATGTGCAGGTGAAATAATGCAGGTCAGATAAGTAACAAACAATGATGGATTGCTGAGCTAAAGAATACTATGCAGTTTTGTGCCCTGAAGGTTATTTTTGGAATACTAATGAAAGTATTGTTCAATTGACAAAAGAGTAAACATCTAAAAGCCATATTAAATGTTTTGAAGAAATAGTCTTCTTCTTTACGCCTCAGGGCAATTTGGAGTTGTTTTGCTATGAAAGGAGGTCCCCAAGTGTGACCAAGATGTTAGGAATTTATCACTGTGCTTTCTACCAGCTCACAATAAGTCACCAAATTAAATATGAAGTTTAATGAAAAGGTCATAGCTTCCAGCTTAATCTTATATAAGAAAAGGAAACGAGCTGTCCAATGACTGAAACCTTTAACATGATACTAGGCAAAGGAAGGTGAGTCAAATAGAAAAATGTTTAATCTTAGGGTATAATAAAGACTCCTAATCAGTGACAGCCTTCAAAAGATTAGAGTAACAGCTATTCATGTATTACTTTCAGCCCTAGATGGTTTATTTTTACCTGTGCTTCTTTGCCACTTTTATTCAGCAGACCTTCTTACACCCTTCCCTTCTTGAATCATCCTTTCTTGTTTTGGATGCCATCTTCAAACAGAAAACAGGAGGTGTCTTCAAGATAAGCACCATAACTGACAAGAAATATGAGATAAATTTCCATATGTAGATATGGACACAAAATGCCCACCCAGCATAGGTTTCCACTTCCTCCATCCCCTTCTTCTCCATTATCTTTTAGGTCTGCAGTATTTCTCTTTGCTGGATGTGCTTCAATACAAACACATCAGTGTTCTAAACAGAGTTGAAAATAAGCCACGTTTCTATTTAATAAAAATATTAGAATAAAACCTACCTATTTTGGCCTTTCTCCATTTCACTGTATGTTCTTGAAGTACCTAAAGTGCTGCTTATTTACACTTGGAATTGGTGATGCTGAACTACCCCAGCAAAGCTTTATGGATGGGGTGATTGACCTCATCTCCCATTTTGCACTCCAGACAGAAAAAGATCGAATTGGGACTACTTACAAATGAATATTTGGGGACTCTGTGAACAAAACCTTCCCTCAGTGCTGTGAAAAGTATAATATTTATTTCAAACTCTGCTGCTTCGAATAACAATCACACGTTTTTTCACACTTTTCCTTTGAAATTGTAGACATAAACCGCAGATCACTGACAAAGGAAGAAGCTGTGTGCATAGCAGCTGGGTAGCAAATATCACAGCTGGAAGAAGGGGAATAAAAACAAGACAATGAACATTCAGAATATTTCTTCCCTGCTCTGTCTGTTCTACTGGACAGGGAGCTTCACAGTGATGACTACTGGAGACCTAAAATAATTACAAATTCATATTTTAATTTCTCCTTCAGACGTCTGTGTCTACTATTTACAGAAACTAATATAAATGGGGTGTCTGTGATTTGCCAGACTGGAATAAACATGCTCAAGTACAGATATCTGCGCAGAATATGCAGAGAAAGTTGATAAAGGAGCAGATGGCTTATAATAATTTTTCTTTTTATTTCTTGCTTTATCAGCACAAACAAGATACAAGGCATTGCCCCAAAGCCTATGGGTTTGTAATTTTGGGTGTTATCATTTGTAACTTTCTAACAGGAATTTTCAAGACGGAAACACTAAATTGTCTGATGACACTTCAGTGCTACTACCGATCACTGAAGAAAAGGATATTTAAGGCAAAGAGCAGGAGATTAATTTTTTTTATGCGGTGATTTACAAATCTACCAACAGTGGCATTTAATCAGGAGCTTGTTTTGCACAAGTGATGCAGGCACAGCAAGAACAGGCATCCCTCCACCCTCCTGTTAGAACAGAGGCTTCTGTGGACAACACACCTCATTAATCCACTACTGCTGGGCAAGTTCCTTTCTATTTTATTTTACTAACAAATAACTAACTTCTGAAATTTATGGGACTTTAGCCTTGCATAAGGCTTTCTGTAGTGGGACGCTGAAGACTTCTGTGTTTCCACCGATGAAATTAGGGAGAAAAACCATACAGGCCCAACCAGACTTGCATTCAACAAACAGTGAATCCTCTTCATTAAGGCCTGCTGCATGTGCACTGTGCAGCCAGTCTGTGCCTAAGTTCATCATAAGACCATTGCCTAGCACAAAAGTAGAAGTATATTTCAAGTATCCCATACTGGAAAGTAGCAAACAGGTTTATATTTAATATGACATCAATTTTATGCTGCCTTTGCCCTGCACCTCAATATCAACTTCACTTGTTCCCGAAGTTCAACCAACAACTTAAAATAACCACCTTTGGTTTTCCTTCCAACTCTTTCAGAAGGAGTTGGAGGTGAAGGAACACTGTTCACTGTGTCCTGGTGGAGATGTGTAATTGAGATACTTTTGTATAATATGTATCTCAGCTGAAGAATTGTGTTACATGAATTAGTGTCTCCTTTTTATCTTAATATCTTGTCTGATCTCAACCTGATCTCTGTCAGGTTTAGTGAAGGGGCTCCCCATTCAACATGACACTCACTGTGAAAACTTCACATTGCTACACACTCCAGGTACATCTGGTATAATAATTTGGTCTTTACAATGTTGTTCACAGACCCATCACCTCCCAAAATGTCTTTCTGACACTCCCTGTGTCTGTGTCAGTTCAAGACCTACCACTTATGAAGCTTGTCCTGATTTTTTAGGTTTCCAGTTTTGGGCAGTGTAGGAGCAAGGCTGTCCGTTCTTACAGTCAGAGCTCACACGTGGTGAATCTCTCCTGTCATTAGAATTCCATCCTTGTGTGAAGAAACTTTCCCAATAGAAGTTCCCACAGGCAATTTTTAAGTTTGGGAAGTTGGACTATGCAGAGAAAATTCTAGGAAGCCTTAACCTCGCCCATTCTTTTTTTCACCCATTTTTGGCATTCTCTTCCAGATATCAAGTTTGTTGTTTCAGGAAAGGGATTTTTTTATTCCATGTTGTTAAATTACTGTCAAGTGGGATTTAAGGCATTTGGCTTAAATTCCTACTCAGAAGTAATACAGGTCCCCAGATAGAATAATACCCATTTAGCTACCTACTGCAATGCAACTGATAACCTGTTTGCTAATATTTTCACTAATGGACTGATCCATACTTAACAAGACACATGAAGATCTCTTGTTGGAGTTCAAAGTCCCTTGAATACAAGAAAAAAAAAAGGGTAACATTAGAAGAGGGAAAAAAATGCACAGAAAAGGAGCAAATATGGGATGTGCTTCGAGATGGAGTGAGCGTGCAGGTTTTTCCTGACCTTTGATTTCCAAAAAGAGGAACTCGGGAAGTGAGGTGACTTTCTGTGAGTAGGTTTAATACTCTAGAGATATAGAGGCCAAAAGAAAAAGGTTATAGCCTCCTTCCTTATAAATAATTGATTCAGCTGATGACCAAGTAGTGTACAAGAATTTTAGCAGACAGAAAGAGGGAGAAGGTTTTATATGCAGTAGATAGAAGAAGCCACTATTTAAGTAGAGTGCACACTTTTATAAAGCACACAGATAGGGACATATCTGAACACAGGTTATCTTTTCAGTTTTCTTTGTGAACTATGGAGGTCCTTGTATTCAGAAATTGCTGCATCCTGTGGCAAGCAGATATATTTATTGCGCAGTAGAATTTGTGTGTGTGAATGGCTCCTCAACTTCTAAAAGCATTAACAGCAAGAACAAGCTACTGTTGACACCATGGAGATCAGCCTGGCCATAGGAAAAATAAAATAAATGTACTGGCCAGATCATAACCCAGAAGACTAGATCCTGCTCATTCCTTAATCAAATGTGTGATGATAAATGAAATCCCTCCCTCCCCTTCTAGTCATCCTGTGCCAGCAAAGAGTTTACTGTGCATGTAGCAGCTGTCTTTTTTTTCACTACTTCTTCCTGTCTTTTTGGTTATTTTTTTTTTTTTATAATTAGAGGAAAACGTGCCATAGTGATTAACTGCAGAGCAAGTAATGTGTTAAATTGGTCAATCTCAAAGGTATTTTTCTCAGACACTACACAGCAGTGTATTAATCATGGAAAACGGAGTAAAGTTTCTTTATGGATTCAATGTGGACATGAATTAAAAACATCTTTAATTTGTCTCCACTAAAGCTCTGTGAAGCTTTAAATGTTTCTGGAATTTGAATTATGGCCAAAACTGGCCTCATGGAAAAGTCTAAAAATAGATTTTGTTAGTGCTACAAGAGATACACAAGACTTATTCTTCACCTTATTTGTGTATAAAATGTAAATGCTACTGCATTTAAGTTACTACAGTTGCATTAATATGGAGTAAATGGATTAAAAGATTCATAGAACCCAATACTTATTTCTATAATTCAACAAATTACATTATTCCTTGAGAATGGAATTCCTATCCAGTTTTCTTATCAAATCAGCTACACGATAAATGTCACAAATTTTAAACCTGCTGGGTACTGGTTTTCCTATTCAGTTTCTGCTGCTGGATCAATCAGCCTCACTAAAAATCCATGAAACAATCAAATAGTTCAGGTGCAAATCCCCTGAAGAGCAGGGCAGTGTTTACTTGTAACTCATTTACTGTTTCTCAAATCCTGCAGAGGATGTGTGCTGCAAATCAAAGACAGCAGAGGATATGAACATCTCCCTTTCTTATCTAAAGTGATTGTTCTAACAGGAAGGCTGGTGTAAAGTAAAATTAGTCTGATCATACAGCAGATGGGGACATTTTCTTGATGTTTTTCTAAATGTTTGTGAGATAATTGTATTGTACCACTTGCACCCGTCTGTAATTGCACCTCTAATACTTAAAATGAGTGTGACCTCACACAAATGTGTTTGTAGCATCTTGCATAGATCAATGCTAATTGAATGTTGTTGGTATCTTATTAAACAGCATTTGTACTAAGATTAGGAAAGAGAAAGAGGCCACCCATTTACTTATCTGAATTCCTTTTCACAGCTGAATCTTAATTTTTCTCTCCTCCCTCATCTTTATTTCTCTTTCAAGAGGAATGCAGGATTTTGCTTCGCAGTGATGATCTAAGAGGCTGCAAGCTGAAGAAGGATGCTTGAAGGATGATTTAATTGTAAAGTGTTTCATTTGGAGTCTACTCAAGTTTCCAGCTGTGAAATTGCAGATCCTTATATGCCAGTATTTGAAGTAATATCTTAAGTTTATACAGGATGTCTAACTGAAAAATTGCCAACTGCTCAGAAGTTTGTTAGGCCAGAACTCATGAAGTCACGATATTTGTTTTAATTGGACTTTTCATTAGTCTTTTATTTTTAAACCTTTCAAAGCACGTTGTGCACACTTACAGCTTCCCTCTGTCATCAAGAAGGCTGTATGGTTTTGGTTCTGTTTCAATGAAAATTGAGATTCTCTCATAATAAAAAGAACGTGAGAGAGAGCTTAGAGAAAAGCCATCAAACATGATGAACAGACCTAAGAGATGAGGAAGTTATTTCAATATAGCAGCAACAAAGCAGACACGATTTTTCCTGTACTGTGTAGCAAAGAAGGCACAAAGAAGATCCTAGAAACAATTTAAACAAACACATATTACTTTATATTTTTTTTCCCTGTGAATATAAGCAATTCTAACTGCTTTCCTAACTGACACAGCTTAACATGACTATATCTGGATAAAATACCCACATTTAGCAGAATGCTGAGTACCATTAAGCTGCCACATCTGTAATTTTAATGCATATTTGAACAATTTTACATCCAGAAACACCCAATGTGTTTCATTCTTCAAGACAAGTAACTGCCACCCCGATGCACATTGTATTTTTTTTTTAAATTAATGTAATTTGATTTTATTCCATGATTGTAAATGCACTGTGTTTATCCACCACATATTCACCACAGCCTCTCTGATGTAACTGCACCTACACAATGACAAACTCCTTGGTCTGCAAAGAGATGACTGGAGGGGATGTGACAGAAGTCTCAAATCCACAGTGAGCATGGAAGAAGGGGAAGTGGGACTGATGATTCACTCCCTCCCCAAAGGAAGCAAAGCCAGTAAATATTGAAGTACACAACAAAAAGCAGCTGTTCCTCTTCTTTGTAGGTGGTTCACCAATGGATGATGAGTAAACAGAAACACTCCTGAGCCACACCAGGCTCAGGAATTTTGTTAAAATAAAATTGCTGGAAATGAGAACTATTAGGAGACAACATATGCTGGCTCTGTTCTGACACTCTCCACGAGGCATTTCCTCAAAGCTTTTGCCAGAGATGGGATGCTGAGCCACGAAGTTCTTTATTCTGACGCCTTCTGGGATCAAAACAAGATCTCAGAGAAGAATGAACTGCACATTTCTTCATTGAGATCCAAAGCTCTAAACTGTACTTTAAAAAAAGAAGCCCTGCACAGACACAGGTCCATAAACACCTGTAGCTGTGAGCAGTGGTGACACAGCCCAGTGAACTGCTGCCAGACTAGGACAAAAGTGCTGCTGCTTTGGACACAGAGCCAGTTCTCCCTAAAGGTCAGCTCTGCCTTGCACTGTCTGGGCAGAGCTGAGCTTGGGTCTGGCTCCACACCACAGTTCAAGGTACTAAAAGTCAAGCATAACACTCAGGTAAGCAGACTGAAGTGTTCCTGCAAGAACAGCAAAGCAACAAGGCAAGGAAGCAAGAAACACAAGAGGCTCATCTCAAAAAGAATTTTTCAAAAGACAGTGCACCTATCTGAATGAGTACCTTGATTTTTCTTTAAGTGGACATATTTAATGTGATATTTCTAAATCAAAACCGGTTTGGTTTTCCAATTAAAACAGAAAAATTGCTTTGTTCTGAAATGTTGAACCAGAACACCGACTGCAATTTTTTTTTGTTTGTTGCTGCTGTCAAAGTGAGTTTTTCAAGCATTAAGTTAGCAAAGT
Source organism: Pseudopipra pipra (assembly GCF_036250125.1). Classification (NCBI taxonomy): domain Eukaryota; kingdom Metazoa; phylum Chordata; class Aves; order Passeriformes; family Pipridae; genus Pseudopipra; species Pseudopipra pipra. Next base: position 4,078,152 of record NC_087561.1, read on the forward strand.
CTAATTTGTCTCCTTGCACAAAAGATTTGATCAGAAGGGTTTTGACCAGTGTTGTGTGTTTCATTCTTCTAGTTTTCACGTTATTCCAACTGGAGCGTGGTGGCTGAAATTGTGTCAAAACCTGAACAACAATTCATGGAGCTATTAAAATGAAGAAAGCTGCAGAGCTCAGTTCACTGTGATTTACAGCCATCTAGCTGATGGCTAGAATGTACAATTGCTGAATAACTCGATTTCATTTTCTACTCTAGAAGACAGTAATTTAAAATCTTGTTTTTAAAAAAGCCAGGTAACGAAAACCTATGTGTGTGTCAGTATACAGTAATCTATTAAAAAAAAAATCCATGCCTGTTAATAAGATTTTTTTTTTACTATCTGGAAAAGAGAATATATTTTCGGCTAGTAATCATGTTATGTGAATTTTAGTCCTTTACAAATAAAATTTATATCCAATTCTGAATATTATTAACCTGTTGCAGAGACAAGCTATCAGACTCTAGAGAGCACCAGATTAAAGTTACCTGCACAGCAGCTTCATTACATATGCAGTGTAATTCTACTTTCCATAGAAATACATGTTTTCTCCCTCTGTCTTAGTAATGCCAATGGCTGGAACATGTTCAGAGTAAATTACATCTGTGTGGGGGAACATAACTATTGTTGTGTCTCTGGATGTGGACATTGGAAGGTGCAAAGCAATGCAATCAGAGCACCATCATTTCTAGAACAGGCAGATATTTCTGTATGAAAACAGGAAAACTGCTGAAACTGCCTTCTTGCACATCTGCAGCAGTATCCTATTTTGGCAAATGCCTGTAGAGGTAGGGAGGAACTGAGATTTAATTATGTCAAAGAATGAAAGCAGTGTGAGCTGGCAGATCTAGACAAGCAATAAGGTGTTCTCCTTCAGACCCACAACAGGGAGTTTAAGCTGCTTCCCCTTAGGGCACCATAATAATGGAGTATTCCATGCAATGTGTTTCCACAGACTTACAGAACCTTAAAGTTATTATTGCAGAATAATAACTTTTTGAATTGAACATTAAACCAATTCAAAACTAATCTTTGAGACCACAAGCAACATCAAGTGGGAGCAAATCAAGATGGTTTTCTCACTGAACAGTAATTCCATCACCTTGTCATTGCCCTAAATTTTCTATCATACAGAACATGATACTCAATACGAGGGGACTAACATTAGGAGAACCGACACATATTAAACTTGTTAATGTGAAGTTGTTATGTTCAGTAAATAGTGTTGAGCACACAACAGAGATTATTCGCCCATGACTATTTTGAGATACATGTCAGTGATTCTTTTGGTGATGTAAACTTGGAGTAATCTCACTCCTAAATCAGCTGTTTTGATTTACTAGAAGTAACTCACTCTTGAAACAGGTGTTCCCCAGTTGTCTCACACTAAGAAAGCATCCCAAATCTACCTCATGATTTGCACAAATATTTAATAATTTTGTATTTACCTTTCAATCTCCTATTATGTCCAATTCAAGAAAGCTCAACAGGAACCCATTTTTTGTCAAAGCAACCAGAGGAAGGGGAATAAATTGAGACTGGTAGCTATATAATTAGTGCTGAAGATAAAATATTTCCTTGGACAAATACTATAGTAATATACATTTTCCCTTGGATTAGCCTCTATACTTTTACCTATGTAAACTTATTGTAATTTACTGCTTAAGTAGGTTTAGTGCAAATTGATCTTTTTTTTAAAAAACGGAGGGTATGAAATTTATTTCATTTTGTGTTAATGAGCTTTACACAACAAACATTTGCAGCTGTAGACAACATATTTGCAGCCCCTTTTCCTGAACACAGAGCTAAAAACCAAACCAATCCAGAAAGAGTTTTCCCTGGTAGTAAATTTTCTCTTCAGCAAAGACTATTGCCAGCTATGTACGAAGAGACTGAGATTGCAGATGAAATGTAAATCACTTCCTTCTAGAAGCTACAGAACACATTCCAGAAAACCCAAGGCAAGAAGGCTATGATATGACCCCATCACTGGGGTCCCAATCCAGCACAATACTAAACTGTATAATCCTCTTTTTCCTCTTTTGTCTTCTCCCCAAATGGGAACAACCACATGCTTATGAGTAAAGCAGAGTTGCAAATGCCATCTGAATCAAGGGCCTGAAGGAGCTACTCACTGTAAAGAAAACCAGATGGGAGAACAGAAGCTTTCATGACACTGAATGAAAAATATGGAACATTCAACTTCTTATAGAAAAGAAAAACATAAACCCAAACAACCCTATTATATTTATTAATGAAATAATTATAGAACTCCTTTAGTATATTGTGTTTTCAGGCTGTTTGTTTCTTCCAAGCTGAAGCTGAAGAGGCAGTACTTAAAATGCATCAATTAGAAGGGTTTCTAAATATAGCTGAACTTTTAAACACTTTCAGAGCAGAGCTGATCTCAGGACACTTCTTTAGGGACTGAATAATAGATTATGTATCAATTATAAGAATATATATCAAAAGATTTCAAGAAAGGCTATCAGCCACTGTCACAGCATTCTAATGTGCTCGGACCTTCAGGGAGTTCAGGTGTTGGAAACCACAGATGTAGGCACTGAAATTCCTGCAGCACAAACCATCTGAATGAAAACTCCAGTCCTTTTTTTTGCCCTTCTTACAGACATCCTCAGCTGTATTTTGTCTGTCACCAAGTTCATTCTGTAACATTTTGGTTGCATCCCAGATACCATTCCTTTAGCTTGCTCACTCTATACTAATTTCTTTTCTGTACTCATCCTTGTCTTTCTGTCTCCCCTCTTGAACTTCAGGTCCTCAGCACATGACATAGTTCCAGTTAGTTTCTAAAAAACCTCTTTGAAATTCTCACAATAATGAGTCTTTCAGAGCTCTTTACCCTTACTAGCCATAAAACAGGACAAACACAGGACTAGAGCCTGGAGAAGATCTTTATTTATGTACCAATAGTCTGAGGGTTTTGTTTTATTTTGGGTTTGTGCTTTTTGATTTTTTTTGTGTGTTTTTTGTTTGTTTGTTTGTTTGTTTGTGTTTTCAATAATAAAATTACTCTAGAGCCCTGGCTGAGTTTTGCTTTCAGTACCTTCAGTTATACATGACCTGCAAACTCATTAAATACATTTTGCCTACAAGCATTAACAACCCTCTGATCACACTTATTCTTGCATTATCTACCCTATATCTTATAGGGTTTTTTAAGGAAACCTAACTGGAGATGAATTCTCTCCCAAACATGAATCATCCCTCTTTTAAGCAGTAGCACAATTTCAGGGCTTCCCAGAACTGTTTACTAGAGGAAAATCAGTATTCACAAATTAAGGTATGCCCTGATTAATTTTTTTGCCTACAAACTTTGTCAAAAATAAGTTAGGTATGGGATGTATATTTCTATGAATCTTTACTTGCATGTTTAACAAAAAACCCTGAAACAAACCAAAACCCATGAAACAACAACAACAAAGCAACACAAAAAACCCCCCAAAAATCCGATTAAAAATTTACTGAACCATTTGTCCAGTCTTTGGAATATGAACAGGAAGACCAAGGGCACGACACACCATCCCAAATTAAATTGAAATCTTTTGCATAATCCCTAAATCCAAAGGCCTAAATGTTAAAAACAAGCAAAGCAAATATTCTCCAGAGCATGCTTCCCACTATTACTCAGGCCTAGAATTTACCTGTAGGAGCACCTACATAGGGCTCTGGAGGAGCATCAGGCAGGGGATCAGGAAAAGAGGGGATGCAGAACACGTGGTGGAGTTTGTATTTAGAGTGAAGATAAAAAACCATTGCTAGCAGTCTGCAAATTGAAGCAATTTACGAGTTTTGTCCTAGAATTCAAGTGCTTCAGGTGTTCCAAGTAAAGAAAAGAAAAATGAAAACAGATATTTCAATGGATACTACGTAACTGAACAGATGAGAGACTCCATTTTTTTCTCTTTGATATGTTTTGATTTATTATTTCTAACACTTACATACTTTCTCTCACATTTGGGGCATCTACCCAGCAGCCATAAGTTGCAGCCCCCACCCCTTTCCCCTTTATAGCTGTTCCAAATTCCATGTAGTGCCTCTTTATTTCTGCTCCTCTGTTGCCTGCTGCCATAAACATCAAGTCCAAACTACTTAGTGCAAATCTCTGAACTGTTTATGCAGCACTGAGTTCAATAACTGCAAATGGCTGGGAATAGACCTCACTGGCACTAGAGCAGCACAGGAAATAAAAGGACCTGTCTCCACATCCTACTTGTTTACTGTTCTATTTGCTCTGGCTTTTCCAAAGAAACAAGATTTCACAGTCCACACTATGAACCCACAAGCCAAAGTTAAATGAGAAATGTTGATATGTCACTTTCAAGTCATATACTGTAACTCTTAACTATTTCAAATTCTTCAAATTACATTCGTTTCCCTGAAAAATGAGAAAAAAATTTGATGGCAACCTAAGAGCTGCTGAGTAGTTGTGCTCTGTTTTTAAGTTGAATCCATAATATTCAATACAGAATAGAAATCCTTTGGAAAGATGAAATATCAGCAGGAGAGGCAGAAAGGTATAGAATAACCAATATTATTGCAACCTAGCAAAGAGAACTCTTTAATGCAGGCTTCCAAAATTGTTCTTAAATGAAATGTTTGTAATTCAGAGAAAATAAGGTAAAAGATATAGCAAAGTTCTACTTCAGATGGTTCAGAAAGAGATGCAAAGAACAGGGCTGACAAAGGGACATGTGGGCATACAGTGCTATCCTGAGTGGGAACCCACTTGTTACTTCCAGTTGAGATGCTCTGGGCATGTGACATGTGATGCCAGGCCAAGCTCTGGGTGGGTAATCCCCTGGTCCTACCTGATAACAACCCACTGAAGCTTGACTGTGCCTTTCTACCAGAGCTTCCCCCAGTGCCTGCTCACAGAACTGTGCTGATTATCTTGGATCAGCCCCCAAGGGTTTGCACCAAAAATAAGAATTTCTGTGGGTACTCTTCCCCTCTGCAATTATTGATCTGTGTGCTAATAGCAAGCTAGTAGTAAGAGGAAGAGATACAGCTGTCTTAGAAATTTAGGGTTAATTTGTCACCATCTAACACAGGCCATCTTTCTAATAGCTGGAATTAGGGTGTAAAAACGTGGGCATAAGCACTTGGAGATTGAACACTGGCACACTAAGCTATAGTGCCAATAGCTATTCCCAAAGTACTGCAATAAAAGTTGCATCCTGGTGTCTGCTTCATTTTCTGACCTTTGAGATGAGCTTTGCAGAGACTGTTTTTATTACAAAATAATTTTTTTTTACTTCTTTCTCTCCTAGGGGCATATATCCTTGAAAGAGAAAAGGAAGAGGGCTGTCCATGCATCAGCAAGCTCAGAAAGCCCCTTGTAGCAGTTTTAAGACAGTGTAAACATACCTTTGTTGAATGAGCTTGTTCAGTTTTGCACGGCTTTCATCCAGCGTCTGTTAAACATTCTTGGTAATATTTTAAGGGCTCTGTAGACTTAGCCCATGACCTTCATTTTCTGCTCTGATCTGTGCATTTCAAGAGAGATAATTTATTTTTTTTTTATTTAATCAGAGTCTTTCCTGTTTCTCTGCTTGCTCTTGAGACCACCCCTCCTACAATTAGGTGTCAGTTGCCTATTCCTTTTTATCCATTCCCTTCCCATGGTGTGCTCCTGCAAATAACTTTGGATCAGCAACTGCATGAAACTCAGTAGGCCCACTAAAGCCAGTAACCCATTTTAGATGCAGGTCCAGACAAACTGGAATGTTGCATGACTGGCTGTGCATTCCTATGTCATACTGGTGGCACCACGGATAACACACAGCACGGCCTTAAGGGAACAAATTGCTCTTCTCAGGGCCCTTCTTTGGAAAGCCAAACCAGAACCACTCAGGGGACACAGTGGTAATGAAAACGTGTAGAATTAGAAGGTCTACCTATTAGTCATAATTAGTTGTGTAGGTTGTTTTTGTTTAGAAAGTTCAGGTCCCTGAATCGTTGGCAATTATTCCAGTGTAAATCTTTTAATTTATTTTCTTTTTCTTGCACAAGACATTCCCCTTCTATCGCCAGGCAACAACCCCATCAGGAGGAAGATCAGCATTGCCTTTAGTATCTTAAATCACCTTAATGCTTAAATAGTTAACAACACTGAAATAAATACATTGAGGGGCAGAAGAATAGCCACTAACTCTTCCTTGCCTTTCATTTTTAGTCCTGGCCATGTAAAACATGTACTGTTCTCTGTGACTCAATTGCCATAGCTATATAAAGGAGATAAATTTCCTTATACCACAGAATTGCTGCGATAAATGCTAAGCAGTATAAACAAAACAGTGTATAAATTGAGTTTCATAAATAAAGAGACATATAAGGGTTTAACATAGGCAGATAATAGTGGTAATTTCTGCAGGAAACAGTTCTTTGGATGACTGAGATGAGAGAAAGCAAATTCCTAGAAATTAATTAGTTTGAAACAATATCCTACTGAGATCAGTGGAAATTGCACATCCAAATAAATTTAAGAATCTGGAACTAAAGTTTTAACTTTTGAATCACAAAAAATAACAAGATATTTCACGATAAAAATTAATTTCTCAACATCTTTAATACGTAGGACATTCAAATGCTTTTCAGCATCCATAAACAAGTCACATTTTCCTAATTAACCACAACTGCTTCTCCAAATCTTGTAGTTAATGAGCACTAGCCTTTTTATTTCAAACATCGATAAAAGATTAATGTTTTGACAAGCATAAGCCGTAGATATGTCAAAATGAAAAATGTGCTGTACTTCGACATTTTTGCTTTATTTCTTGCTGAGCACTTCAGACTTTATGAATAAATAAACTGGAAAATTGAGTAACTTGCTCTAGTGAAGTTTAGAGACACACCTATGAATAATCTATTTCTGATAAAACCCACTACTTTAAACTGAAAAATGGCCACGCTGTGTTTCATAGTCACGTATGAACAAGATGTAACAACCCAACCATCAACACCAAGTCCACCACTAAACCATGACTCTGAACACCACATCTACACATTTCTTGAACACTTCCAGGGATGGTGATTCTACCACTTCCCTGGGCAGCCTGTTCCAGTGCTTGGCCATCCTTTCAGTGAAGAATTTTTTCCCGATATCACATCTAAACCTCTCCTGAAATATATGATTTATTTACTCAGTATTTAGTATTTCATCTGGAAGTAAGAGAAGTGGGCACCTGTTTCATCTGTTACCCAAAGACTCTTTGTATGTAAAACACATGACCTGTGACCTTATGTTCTACTTAACTAATATCTAATATTTCTCAGAGTCACTGTTATAACACTGAAGTCCAAGACTGAAATGTGTCCAACATCTCTCGGTAACTCCCCAGCAACAGAGCCCTTGAATCCCAAGTCTGTCAGGCAAAAGTCCAGTGCTCTAACTTCCTCAGCACCTCCATAATTATGGATCTGCCACGAGGACACCAACACCTCACATCTGAAGCAATGCCTAACCAACACATTCTTGTTTGTACATTAAAAAAGAAATTTTCTCCATAATCAAGTTTACTCTCTGCTAAGCCTAACTTGACAGGCTCAATAACGGAAGAGACACCTAAAGGTCATGGTGTGGTTTTCTTGGGCATTAATTTTACTTTCAGCATCAAAAGGACGTTCATCTCTAGATCTTTGAGCAAACATTGAATATAGCTTTAATCTGTACTTCAATTTTGTAGTGAATAAGACAGATCAAAGACTCTCAGCTGGCTTTTTTTTCCCACATTTCCTAGATGCCAGTTAATAAATTATGAGAAACTTTATCTGGGATAACTTCTGTACCTCAAAATGCCCAATTTCTAGAACAAGTCCTGGTTTCTCGTTGAGAGGGGCATGCATTTGTTTGCTTTCTTGAAGTATCTCACAAAGTGGCACTGACTGATCTGGAACACCCACAACACTGGCATCCTCTTGAGCCTCCTGTTAAGCAGAGCCCAAATTAAGACATGAGCCTTTAGAGCTTTTGTACCACTTCAGTCGGAGAGAAGCCTCAGCTGGCTGAGACTCACAGATTTCAGTAGGGTCAGGACATTCTCTTAGTTACTTGTGGGGGAAGCTAAAAAAGAAAGAGATGTCTTGGAATAGAGCCACCTAAGAGAGTGAGTTTTGAAAGCCTGTAACAAACATGTTAATGATGTGGTATTCCTGCCAATCAGAGGTATTTTTTTCCTTTGATGTTCTTATTAACATGAAGAGGTTCTCCACACCTTACACAGCACCAAAGCATTAACTGCCTTGTAATATTATGATCAGAAGTAGATTTTTGTATCCATGCAGGCACTGAAATTATGTCAAATTTCAGATTTCTTTGCTTAATGCTGATTATATATCTTTGTTTTATTTATAAAATCTTGTTTTCTAGTTAACTGCTTATTTTAATAGGCACAAAAAAGTACTTTTCATTTTTTTGTTGCTGCTGCTAAGTTTCTTATATGGGCAAGATCCAGACTGAGAAATCAAAACTGTTGGTAAGTTCCAGCAAAAAGTAAAAAAAAAAATACAGATATCTGTGGCCCAGTCCCCTTCAAAGTATTCTTTAAAAATATGTTGCACTCCTTAAAATTAGACCTAAATTTTGTAGACACCAAATTTTAGCGTGGGATTCATATCACCTAACTTTAGACTTCTGTGATGTAACCATCTATGTCTGATCTAGTTATAGACTCCCTTTATAGATAATGGAAAGAAAAGCCACATTTTTGCTGAACTATTTTAGCAATCCCTCTTTAGATAGGATAAAACACCCCTGAAAGTACCCACTTTTACTCTACCCTCCATGAGAGGAGCTGGGATGGCTGCCTCAGATGTAGGCACATGAACATGGATATCTAAAATCCAGCACAAACTCTTTTATCCAGGAAATGCTGGCAAGAGTTTTGGCTACAGCACAAAAGTAGTTATGCACTGAAAGAACACCAGCAGTTAGAACAGTTTGCACAATTACAGCAATAATTCCAGAGTCACAGGCCTTTTTCATTTCAGAGAATCCACAAACCTGCAAACTAGCAATAGGCCACATGCACACACACATATATATATACACCTATACATATGTGCCTATATACATGTATATATGTTAAACCCACATTTGTAAAGCCCTGAAGGTTATACCCACATGTATACATAGGCAGAGATGGGGAGAAAGGGGGCACATGGTAAAAATTATCCCTCTGTTGGAGACATTTTAATGCAAGTTACAGAAATCATAAACCCCTGTGTCTGCAGTTCTCACCAAAATATATGTCACACCGTCCTTTATGGAGTGGAAGAAATTGGATGTTTCAGAAAAGCATATGGAACAACAACAAAGGAACATTTTTAACTTCAGTATGATAGTAGTATAGTACAATTACACTTAATTGTGATGTGAAGGAAGAAAGCCTTGAAAAGAGTGTCACTAAGAACAGTTCATGAGGGAAGCACTAAATGCTTTTTAGCCTAATTTGATTAGAGACTGAATTTAAAAATGTATTTAAATATCAGCTTTGGTTCTGAGCTTTACAGCATCCAAGTCTTTTCACAGCTTAAGTCTAAAAAAATTATTTAGAAATTATTCAATTAATTACTTTCCAACAGTGCTTCCCAGTACACTGTGTTCTGCAATGGAAACACAGTCTGTTTAATTTGAAAAGCTCTCAAAAAAGAGAGAAAGGGTACTTAGAGCTGAGGAAACCTTCCACACAAGTAAAGTGTCTTCTTTCAAATTATTAGTGAACAAGAAACATGAAATGAAACCTCTTTGGAGCAAACACTACTATTTCAGGACATTTCATTCGGTTGGATTTCACAAGGAACCATCAACAATTTAGTACAATTATGTGGTAAACACAAATAAACAAGAACTGACATTTTTCTTTCTCTCTTTTGCAATCTCTGCAAATAGGGATTAAAGAATGGGACAATGGTTTAGGAAGGGCTTCTTTTTAAATCTTTGAGAATATGCAAAAAAAGTATTCAGCTCCCTTTTTCTAAAAAGATAGATGAAAATGGGAGGTATAGGCAAGTTCTTAAGGAACATTATTGAATATTCAAAATGCAATTTGTTTAGAAAACTCAGGCTTGTGTCCCAGACAAAATCTCTTCTCTACCAGGTTTGGTATTACTTGAATTCTTACTCTGAAAAATCACTGAAATACAGCTATTTTTTACTAGAAAGGTTCTCTCATCTCAGAATGGGTGGTGGAATGGGATTTACAGACTACCTAGTCCTAATTCCCGCTTTTTGCAAGAGAAGGAACCATTTGCCCCTATTAACTGCTGACCAAAGCATCAGAAAGGGAGAGACAGGAGGAAGAAACAAGGTTTCCTCAATTCACACCCACCTTTCTGAGAGACAAACACATAAACCCAGCCTTTAAAGAACTGGAAATCTGAGTCAAAAGAAAAGCCTCTGGATGCCAGGATCAGCACAGATGATGTGGTAGATTTTGTGAGGTTCAGAACAGTACAAGGTGCTCCATCAGTTGTACCTGCACATTATTGACCTATTGGAACCTGAGTTCAAGGCTTAGGAATTATGCATTTGTCACACAGAAATAACTTTCTCCAGCAAATCATTGCCTTTCAGTTTTATGCAGGTCAAACACCATGTCAGCTGCACAAACTGCTTTTTAACCCATCAAATATTTATTTATTTATTTGTATATTGATAGATGTATTACTAATATATAATTACTGTTGGTTGAAGACTTTATCATATAAGCTTTAGAGGGTACCAGGTATCTAAACTGTGTCTTTTAATTAAAAGCATCTTACATGATAATCACTTAATCTATTCTGAGCTCCCTGAGACAGTGGTTAGATTTACCCAATCCATATAACTGTCATGTGTTTAATTAACTAATGGTTAATAGGGATTTCTAAAACAGATTAAATCAATAGCATTAAGCAAAAAGACAGATTTCTAATGAGACTCATTGATTTGGTGGTTGATTTTTAATGATTCCAGAATGAGCAAGCAATGCCTTGTAGAAGAGAATTACAACATCTCAACACAGCTTTATTACCTTGTTTGAGGAGTGTTGTATGCTGCTTTCAGAAAGGAATAATTCATTTGCAGAAATGCCCTATTGTTTTAATTCCACATGTGACAGTTAAGGATATAATTAATGTATAGATCCAGAAAAATACCAGTAAGGCTGCTCTTTTGGTTAAGGTATCAAGCAGGATGTAAGTGTCGTGCAATCCTGAGCATGTGAATACTGAAGACCAGGGAACCTGCTGAAATGCACGATGAATTCCTTTTTTGCCATATTTTTTACCATATTTCCTGGCCAAAGAAAGTCTGCCCAGGGAACTGGAAAGGCCAGGGGCCATCATGCCAACCGTGGGACAAACCTACTCCTTTGGACACACAGCAGCAATTTCTGGAAAATCAACTTGCAATTGCAAAAGCAGCCCCACCTCTTTGTGACTCCATTCTCCACCTAACACTGATTCTTACAGTCACATACCTAATATATCTCAAGCTCATTTTCCTGCTTAATATTCATTCTCAAATTTATGCTCTTTTTCCCAACCCAAACAAATCTTCATTCCACATTTTCACCTTTTGCTGTACAGTTCATAAATGATGTTGTATACGGACTTCTTCTCTCTGCTGTATTGAGCCTTCTATTTTCCAAGAAGTCAGGCTTACTCATAGTATTTTAAATCAGAAAAAGCCATAGAAAATCTTGTCATTTATTGATCTCTTCTATTAACTTTCACCTTGATCCTCCTTATCAGATCATGTTATTTAGTTTCAAAATACTTTCTAACATTCCTTCTCAGAATACCTCCCCTAAACCCAACTTTTTTCCAGCTACACCTGTCAAAATTCCTTTGTTTTGCAATGACATAATGTCTCCTTTATAAGGTAAATAGAAAAGTTAAACTCATTATAAGAATTTTTAAATTAAGTTGAATTTAATTATCTTTTTAACAACAGTAAAATATATATACCTATTTACTATTGCTCTAGGATTCAATATCTCTCCAAAATTTTCCAAAAAATTTTTTTCCAAGGAAATTCTTTAAGCAGGACTCAAGATATTTTTCCCAGATAAGGATTAGACAGCCAAGACTTTTTTTTTTTTTTTTTTTTTTTAATTCATATCTAAGCTTTAGAACCATTGAGAAGGTCAAAAACTCAATACACCTTGGTCTCCCTGGTCCAGCTTCTCATGTGACCCTGTGAGTAGATCTGAAAAATGAGCCATTTTTCCTCTTATTATGTAGGGAAGGAAGAGAGGAAAAATAATTTCAAAATGCTGACATTTGAAAAGTGTTGACCAAATTCAACTTGAAAATGCTTGACCTCAAGACTCCAACAGCCAGCAGCATAAAAAGCAGGGAAATGCTGCGTTTGATAAGTTGCTCTTGTACTTGGGCTGAAACACAAAAGATCTACAGCAGCTGAGGTTATTAGACATGCAGTAAAAATTCAAAGTCCAGCACAAGCAGTTGCACTCTGAGTTTTTAAATGTCCCACTGCTATTTCAAGCAGCTACTACAATTTCCAGTCCCCTTTCTGGAGCAGGACCGTACACTGCTACAGAATTACCTCAGCAACAGTGCACGAGGTGTGGATTGAAATGATCTCTACACCTTGCAGCGAAAACCACTGCTGTGAACTTCTGTGAGTGGTTTCTAAACACCAATACAGCCTGACCTAGGGCAAGTCTAAACATTGGCTAACCTAGAATATCATTTTAGGACCTCGATAAAATACTTTAAAAGCCCTTTCAGGTCACACCGTGGGTTGTTACCACAAAAACGTTTTTCATCTACAAGGAGCTCCTGTATCAAAAAGGAACAAAGGTAATGGCGAAAATAGAAGCAGCAAAAACTGGGAAACACAAATACATCTATTGGCAGATGGATCAGCTTTTGCTGGCTAATCAAACCAGTGTCAGCTTCAACATGAGTGTGGTCAAGGACAAGCCCATTTGGCCAGGACACTCAAAACATCTCGAAGGACAGTCCTGTTCCATTCCATCTGCACTCACTTGCCCTTCAACAAACCTTCAGTTTCTCTGGTTTAAGTATTTCCTATAATGCAGTAGTTTTCCTGGAAAGATTAGATTTATTTTTTTAATCCCAAGGTCTAATGTTAACCAGTCATGATTTCAAACAGTTGGTAAGATAGTACATGTTCTTTTCTGTCCTTAATTCTCTCATTTCTCTATTATGTCTTGTTATAACAAACAACAATTACCATGTTTTACTTTTATCTGATTTTATGATAAAAGAAGATATATTGTACCATTTTTCATGCTGTATGTCTTCAGGAGGAAAAGATTTTACTTTGGGAGGTACACTTTTACTGAGATTAATTCCCACAATTAATCTCAATGAATTATATGTTTAATTAGATGCCTGTTAATTTTTTATGCCTACAATGAATCATAGAGCTAACTTGAGGAAACCAGAAATGCACTGCATTAAAATAAACGGTCGTTTAAGTTGATATTGTGCATAAATATCAGTAATAAACCAGATGCATGTTTTAAAGCAGGCAATAATGTTCCCTGAAGATAGGCATCAAGAAATGCCCTTCTAAAGGTATTTTTCACTCCAAGCCCCTGTAAAATAGGTATTTATTGTTGTCACTGTTGGTCCTCTTGAAGGTTGAATGACTGAAGGAATGTATTTAACTGTTGTGCAATTCTGGTTCATTGTCTCAGAGACACAGATAGTAGCACACGAACTGTGGATATATTTAAAAGAGCTGCTGGATGAGATGCATGCTGCAGGATTTCAAGGGTAGAGGGTGAAATAGAAAACAAAAACACTGATCACATACCAGAACTCTTTGCTCAGAAAGCTTGAATTTGGTGCATTCTGTGGATTTTGGGGGGAGATGGGGAAGGATGTGAGAAAAACACTTGGGAGGTTAAACTATAAATTTGCTCATTTCCGGAAAGTATTTGTGAATGCAGAGCTCACAACGTGTTGAGGACATAAAAATGCCCTTTTCTCCCAAAAAAATCCTTTTCCCTCCATATGTCTCCCTGTTTGAGCCTGTGCCCAAGCTCACAGCTCAACCTTCCCACTGCAAATGCCTGTGGGATACAGGTCTCTCAGGACACTGCCTGGATGTTCTTTTCTCTAAGTATTTAAAGTTTGCAGGGTTTTTTATCAGTCTCAGACATTCTTTCTCAGTGTCCTTGTATTGCTTATCCTCCATTAAGGACCTGCACTGCTTACCCAATGCATTTTTGGACAGAGAATAAAGTCCAGTTTCTAATAGAGATTATTGATATTGCCTGAAAGTGTAAAATTTCTGCACAAATTAATAAATTGCAAAGTTTCAAGAGATAGAGTTAAATTTCCTCCAGCATGTACTCTCATTTTTTGAGTTGATTTTCAAGAATCAGTGTATTAATTAACTGTATTTTGGAAGGACACAGGACATATGCTACTCTTTAACTGACTTCCTGAGAGCCCAAAGGTAGCATGCACCTCAGCTACAACTTTCAGAAAATAGGAAATGACACTCAAATTTCATAAAGTGACATTATTTTGAACTCTAATCATAGTTGTTTCTTTTTTTCCTCTACTGATACATACTTAATCCTATATACAACTGATGTTTAAGGAGAAGATAGCAAAATCACTATCTGCCTAGGAACACTTGCAATCATTTTTAATAACTGTTAACTTTTTAAATGAGCTTACAGTTTTAATTAATTTTCAAAAGGTGGCTCAACTATCATAGTAGATGAATCATTACTTCCGAATTAACATGAGAACAGTTTTTAGAATGTATTTGCTTTTTTTTTTTTTTTGCAGTAATGTTCTGCAGCAGTGAAGGTTTTTTTTTACAGTGTAATCTGCAGTGGAAAAATAGATATTGATTTGCATTGGTATTTTGTTTTCTTAAATTTCTTCTTGGTGTTTGTAATGCAGAAACGAGAGGTAACCAAACTTTCTGCTGTTTAAACTACCCTTGATGCTGAATTGATAATACAGGAAATACTGCCTTTGCTCCATGCAAGCTTGAAGCAGCAGCTTTGGCAACATGATTTCAACATCAGAACTGCAAAGAATGAGAGTATTTTTCTTCTGCAGGCCTCAAGGGCCTTGTTAAAAGCAAGATTCCAACACCATCACTTCGGATATCTCTTGGTTTCAGTTTGATTATTTCGTTTTACGTGGTTATTTATTTATTATTACTTTTACTTAGGCAAGAATGGCAAAATCCCCAGAAAGTCTTTCTTGGAAGAGTGTGCCAGTAGCTAAGTAAATGAATGCTTCAAACAAAACCCATTTCAAAGGTTCTGGTCAATAAGCTGCATGTGGCACTGTGAGCCAAATCAAAGGGTACACAGTAAAAATTTTGATGAGAAAGTTTCCATTGTAAGTGACTTTAATGGAAAGTCTGGGTTTCGACTCCTTTTTTTTTTTTTTCTTTTTTCATGGCTGGTGAGTGCTTTTTGTCAAATAAGAATGCATTAGAAATGATTTCAGGTGACAGTTTTCTTTCTTTTTTTTCCCTTTTTCAATGTTATCGTGCTAAGGTTGAAATTTTCTGCAAAACTATCCCATTTATCAGACTGGCTTTAATAGTAAGACACACCCGTATTTCAGGCCAGGAAAGCAAAGCTCTTGATACCATACATTAAAAAATAATGCCATGAGTCTGACTACTTTGGCAAGGGTCTGAGCACACCAGCTGCTTGCCTCTCCCACTGCAGATAGAGCTAAACACATTTCTGCTAGAGGGAAGAGAACTAAGTTTAGCTCTACTAATTGTATTTTAGTCACAAGAATATTGTCATACACCCCACTTGGAAGGTTTCAACATCTTTATCATAGCACAAATCTTTCCCTTGGAGAAAGGAGAAAAAAATGTAAAATACTGGCTCTAATTTCTGCTCACTCCAAGAAAAAAAGATCTATAGACTTGTACTACCACTTTGAATTTATGATTTAGATTTATTTACTCTTGCAGAAAACAGAGCCTATGTGTCATGATTTAAGGAATGGAAGTTCTTACTTTAGTTTCTCCATCATAACCCTAACAGTTTAATTAATTCCAAGAAGCTGTATTTCTGCTATGGTTCTCACTACTTGTCATCGGACTGGGACCCACAACTATTTTCTTCATTTTTGTAAATTATTACAACTTTTTTTTGATTTTCATTCATCTTGTGTATTAGAAATATGAGCTGATAGCATATTCAGTTAAATCCAATTAAACTAAGTTTACACTAAATATTTCAAATTTTCTGTCCTGCCAGTTTCCAGAGGATGAGCTCATAATACATCTGTAAATGTTCTTAATTCTTGCACTGCCTATTCTTTGCTAAACCTGAAGCCAAAGAAACCATGGTAAATAATTCAATATTAGAATTTCAACAGAAAAAAGGTAAAATTATTTCTTCTTCATGCTTTTTAAAAGGATCTGTAGATGCAAAGAGATCCTCTACACACTGCATGAAATTCTACTCAGACCACTACAGTACTGGACTAGGAAGAATACTGGACCAGTTCTGACTAATAAAGGTGTTTTTCAAGAGTATTGTCTTGTTCTGTCAAGAACATGCATGTTAATATTTTGGGGTGAAATTAACCCCCTTTGACCCATTCCTAAAACTGAAAGTAAAGAAAGAAAAGTAAATCAATGAAAAAGAAAAAAAGAAAAAAAAACCCAAGTCTGACTGGAATGTAAGCTTTGCTCTAACATTATTTACAGGATCTATGAAGTGTACTGATTAGGACAATATTTTTCCTCCTACGTGGAAAAAAGGATGCCAGAAGTACAATAAGCATAAGAAACAGCTTGGCAGAATGGTTGGCATTTCGAGAGTACTTGTGGGGGAGAGGATTTGATAGCCGGATTACAGCAAATAAAGTGAATTTCCAGCTAATTAGTGTAGCATTGTCATGGTTTAACCCCAGCAGAGCACCAGCATTGAGCGCTCCCTCCTCCCGCCTCTGCTCCCCATGGAGAGGGGAATGGGAAAGAAAAGGTAAACCTGTGGGTTGGGATAAGAACAATTTAGTAACTGAAACAACCCAAAATATACTACTACTACTACTAATTGTAACAAAAGGAAGAGAGAAGAATAAAACCCGTGAGAAAGAAGTGATGCAAGACACAGTGGCTCAACACCCACTGATCAAAGCTCAGTTCATACCTGAGTAACAATCGGAGCCAACTCCCCCCAGTTTATATTCCAGGCATGATGCTCCATGGCATGGAGTATCCCTTTGGCCAGTCTAGGTCAGCTCTCCTGCCCATGCCCCTTCCTGGTTTCTGGTGCACCTGCTCCCTGCCAGAGCATGGGAACCTCAAAAGTCCTTGACTGAGAGCCAGCACTGCTTAGCAGCAACTAAACATCAGTGTGTTCTCAATTTATTCTCATACTAAATCCAGATCACAGCACTGTACCAGACACTAAGAAGAAAATTAACTCTATTCCATCTAAAACCAATTTTTGTACTCTTATATGTTATGTTAGAAGTATATAATAGCTTCACACCATTGAATTCACTGAAAATTCTAGTCTTCTAATAAGCACTTATAATTTGTAAATCAAATTTATTTTTAAAGGGAACATGAATCCTTATTTTAAAATTCATGGAGACAGGAAATAAGTCAGAATTCAGTCTTAACATCCAGCCAATGGAAATAGCTCAATTCTTCAGACCTTCCTCTAGAGAGTATACACAAACGACATGAATTTCAAAATTTTCTTAAAGTGTTCATATTAAGAGCTTCCTCTTGCCCTCCTACTCTAGCACACTCCATTCACTGTTAGAAGCAAAGCTCTTATGGTTTCTTCAAAAACTAAGTACAGTCTTCTTTTTCCTTATAAGTCCATTAATTAATTCCTTCCCTCACCATCAGTGCCAGGTGCTTCCTTTGCATTCAGTCATCAAACCAAATTCAGATCCAACCAACAGGAGTTTTGCTGTTGACTTCACCATGGCCAAGATTTTGGTCCCAAGGAATATTAAGAACCTCAATGCTAAATGTTGCCACCTATACCTTTTTCCAAAAGATATTCCAGTAAAATAGCAGAATGACTTTAATTCTATGCAGAAGAATGCAAAAATCTCACCATAGAGTGACTAACCCAAATATAGCTGCCACTTTAATAGTTCTTTTCATGCAAAGATGTCAAAAGAAGGAAATTGTCTGCAAACTTATCACCGGTATGTGAATGTATTGAATTATATTTTTATAAGACAAGTCTGCTAAATCTTAGATCTGAAGCATCATATAGCAAAGGAGGATTTTGCAATATATACACACTAGAATAGCAAAGGTCGAGCTACAGAACAGAAACTTTAACCCAACTGGGACCAAAAAGACGTGTTAAATTTAAATTAAGATGAAGTGGAGGATTGGGATCAACCAGTATTTGATTTAGCTGGAAGGAAGCAAGGTATTTTAAGAGCATTTAATAAAATCCAAATAAAATCAGACTTCTGAGGTGTGGAGAGAAAAACAGATTATAGTGACATGGATACAGAGCTCTGGTTTACTACCAAATTGCATAAGCAATAAGCCTATTCATTTAAAAAGTCACATAATTTTACTCTTGCTGCTCTTAAGGACAATATTCTTCTGTTCCTGCTTTGCATATACTTCAAGGTAAGAACAAAACTTCCTCATTTCATAGGTATGATTCCACTGAATGCAGCTGAATGCACAAAGAATGCTAAAAAGATCTATTCCCATAAACTCTCAGACACCAATTGCAGCTGCATATGCCAGGGCCTAGAGGACTTGCATTCTCCAGGAGGCCAGGAAGGATGTCCATCCTATTCACTTGAAACCCAGAAAAAAATAGCATGCTAACATTTTAGATGATTGTCCCATAAATCCTCCTTATTTATTTCTAAATAACAGATCAGATGTTTGTGGCAATACAGTTTTTACCAAGAAACAATAAGAAAAAAAACCATTTTCCAGGTGGAGGTCAGCTGCACTCAGAAAGATGCATAACAAGACAGAGTCAGATTGTCTTTTAGACTGATTAATATTCCTGAACCCCAGGATTCTCAATCTTTACTGTGTCTGTAATCACAAGAAGCTACTGATGGCAAGACATTAGATATAAGTGCTTTTCTTTGTGATAGAACATGATAAAGTAGTACATAAAGTCCAGCTTTTGCACCAAACCTGTTACTTGTTCTATCTTCATTTGTAGATATGAATAAGACACATCTGAAATTCCTGAAGAGTTACATTTGCAACCATTTGTAGATCATAGAAGAGCAAAGACAAAATTGTGTTCTGTGTAAGTCACTAAATATCCGTATAAGTTACCTTTAAACATACAAAAATAATCATCACATTCCCTGTGCAATGAAACTCTTCAGAAATATAGTTAGGATAAAAAATCCAAACAATTGATGTCTAACTTTAAGTGGGTTTCTCCAAAAAATCACATAGGCTTCACTCTGAAATGTAAAAAAGTGTTTAAAAAACATACCAAATTCTTTGCCCTATCAATGTTTCTCTTTAGGGATGCATACATCTGGAATCTGATTTAATTAACGTAGCATATATCTGATTACATTAAATCATGAATGATTAAACCCCAAACATCAGTCATAAATTTTTGTTAACTTTATCTGTTTACATTACATCAGAAGTTCTGCTCTGCTGGAGTCTCAGTGGACTCTCAAAGGCAGCAGCTGGCTGGCTGCCCACCTCCCCACATAGATCCAGGACATGCCAGGCCCTGCAGCTAAAAAGAGTTTCATCAAAGGGAAGGGATTGGTTCTGTCCAAGGAATAACAGTATGACTTCATTAGGAGCAACATTTCATTGCAAAGCCCCCCTCCTGCATAGATTAAATTTGATACTTATGCATACATAAGTACTTGCTCATATATGTTTCCCCCAGAAGAGTTTGAAATGCTGAAGATTGTGTTGAGGTCCAATATCAGTTCTTGCCTGAAAGTCCAAGTTCATAATCAATTAAAATAATCAGCCCATTCCAGTAAGGGATGGTTTAAACTACAGCCAGACCAAAAGGTGGTTTAAACTACAGCCAGACCAGTGGTACCTCTGCCACTCAGGTGTGATGCTGCTCACACAGAACATTTTGCCTCCACTCACTGCTGGCTCTCAGTACAGCTCAGCACAGATGCCTTACACCACAAATAATTTCCACCTTCCTGAATGCAAATAAGACACAACACAGAAATCCATTTTAGGACATATTTAAGTAATTCAGAAGCATAAAATGTACAACAGGAAAAAAGAAAGCCATTTTCTCTTTTCACAGGTGGATGTATCTTGGTATATGGCAGAGGAAAGCAAAACACTTCTTCTTTGCAGAAATAAAAGCATCCAAAAGCAAAAGTATATTTTCTCAGTCTGCATAATATTCTATTAAACACAGTGATTTTAGCAGCTGCAGTAAAATCATTATAAGGCTATTTTAGTTCAAATCAGGTATATTTTGATTAACATGTTACAAGTTATTTGATTCCACATTTCCTTTTTTCCACCACCACGATGTTTATTTTTCTTTCACTCTTGCTATAACAAAACACCTGACACTTGCACAATGATAGACTAGATACCATACTACAAAAGAGGAAACATCACTTTCAGTCCTACCAAACACTGCCACAAGACCTGGTTTAGCATTTATCTAAGTAGCTTACAGCACTGTTGGTCCAGAAATAGAAAACAGGAGGATACCCAGTAAAATTACTTGCACAGCTAAGATAAAAATTCAGCTTAGTCTCATGAAAATTCCACCGAGGGTAGGAAATGCTACTACAGCAATCTATACAAGGAGAAAAATGAGAACACAGGAAAAAGATAATTTCTGTAAAAGAGGTGTAGATTGTAATGCTGTGACGCTTCTGATTGCCAGGATGAACCAGCTGAAAGTGGTGGTTGTGATGCTGTGCAGGACTGGAGGGTGGTGTCATAAATATACACACACCCAGGGCAGCAAAAGGAACAGTATCCTGTTTGGAGATCTATGTATTACACCCACATACGCAAAGCCAAGAAACTTTAGAGAGGTTTTTTTGGTTTGACAGATAGTTTAGAAAACAGTATGGTCTTGAGCTCTAATATTTCATGCACAATGCTTTGCATAGGGACAGCAAACAACTGTACAAGGGGCCTGAGTCAGCAGAAACATCCTGCTGATTTCTCAGCATTTCAGTGATACAGATTCACTGTGTCAAAGTCTGTTCTCATTTATGAGGATATAAATATAGAGCAACTCTGCTTTGGAAGAGGTGGTGACAGTTTATGAGCTTTATTTAGGAAGGTTCCTTGAAAATTATTCTAAAACCATTGTATAAATAAGGCACTTCTCATTTCTCTGTTTAGTATATTAATAGAAGAGGATTTCCTGAATGGTAAAAAAGTACTGTCTGTAGGGCTCAGACAACTCTAGCAAACTCTCACACACAACAGCAGAACTGTTAAAGTGTGACATTTTTACGCATTACAAATTTGGTTTATTTCTGGCTCTAAAAGATATCACTGCATTTGCCCAGGATGTATATGGAAAAGACATGTTTTTTCAGTTCCTGTGTGCTAAACCATGTTTCAGTCACAAAGAACAGAATTTAGACTTGGTCTAGTGGAAGGTGATCTTTAAGGTCCCTTCCAATCCCAACCACCCTGTGATTCTATAACTCTGGTAACACAGAGCTCAAATACCTCTCTTGGTGGGAGTTTCACTTCTCTCACACCAGGATAAAACCAAGCAAGTTTCCATTTTGGAAATGCACCACCACAGCCTGGTAGAGCTTCTAGGGATTAATTAATATAAAAATCTTTAGATTTGCTCCTGGCTCTTCATCTGACTTCTTTCGCTTACTAGCTACGCTTACTAGGCTGTTCATACTCTTGATTCTTCAGACAGCTGAATTAAAGACAACACTATTTTATAGTTCTCAGTTAGCACAATCACTGGATTTACAACTTGCAAATGAGCTAGGATAGTCAGCAGTTAGCAGAGTGTAATTACTGTGTGAATGGCTTTCTCTTGTCTTATGGTCCAGCAGTGGCCACAGGCCATGGACTGAATAACCTTTCTTTAGAAATTATATGAACTTCAACTCATCCATGTGATCCATCTCTCACATGTGCAAACACCCCCACACTGTCTGTCTCTATTTTTTCCCTTGAAAATGAAATGTCAATAAGATATTTTTAGCTATTGCATTTTTATGTTAATGGCAGAATGGTGCTAACAGATATCTCAACGTTTCCTATGAGATACACGTGGCTTCAGTAAACATGCACCACTGGGCACCAGCCAGAATCTGACAACCTTTTTCATTCCTTGAATACCATTTCATTGCACAACCAACCCACTGGAGACATTCAGTTTTTCAGTTTGGAATACTGAAATCCAGCCCTTTTGAGACAGTTAAGACTTGGTTTTTTATTAGAAAGTTTTATGCTCCAGCCTTCTTTTGAGAAAGAGAAACTGTTGTTGGTTTCAGTCAATTAGAGACTGCAAAACTGGGTCACAGATTTGTCTGGATGACTTGTGAGAACCTACCAATATATATCCAAACTTTACGTTGCTTATAGAAGGGTCATCCATTCATAAACTATGGCCCCCTACTATCCACACCTCATTAGTCCAACTCTACTCTGAAAACAAAAAGGAGTGCTCTTCTTTAAAAAGTTCTTTTCCTGGGAGCTCATATTTTTAGCAAACAAGTTGCTACTATTACATTTGCTTTTTGTTTTCTTTTTTTTTTTTTTAAAAGACTCTAGGTTTTGAAATATGGAGTTGCTTTAAAATGTCATCAGCTTACCTGTCCAACTGAATCCAGAGGCTATTCTCCTCCACGAGAAGTCAAGAAAGATCAACTGTCTCTGAAGACTCTGGAGGCAAGACATGTGGAATTAAGTCAGTTCTCAAGTGCAGCAATATGTAACATAATCAGGTGTATTGCTTGTTCTCAGGGCTTGCCTCTGTACAACTGCAGGACTCTGAGTATTGTTTTTGAATCCCTTGGAACTTTACAATTTTTCTTAACCTTGGGCAGTCCCAAACATCAAATCATCACAGCTCCCAATGTTAAAACACTGTAATTCCGTCATGCAAGATTCAGCACTTCAAATATCACAAGAAAAGAAGTGATTTATATTTTTCTTCTGATTTTCAAGACAGAGGAGGGAACAATCCTCAACTTGATCCCCTAGGAGGATTCCAGCCCTCCAAAGCTCCCCCATGCTCCTCATATTTGCCTTTATGACTCGAATCCCTTCAATCAATGGGCATGTGTTTGGTTTAGGGGAAGCACCATGGAAGCCTGTTCTCCATGTGCAATAGCTCTGCCTGCTGATAATAAAGCTCAAGGTGTGCAGATATCCCTGTACCAGCCACCTGTAGGTCTGGGCACAGCACTCTGGGCAAAAGCAGAGCAGATGGTACTGCATTGGATTACCTTTCTGGGGCTTCTGGAACGAGCTGTACGACCACAGAGTAACTATCCTTGTGTTTCGTACACCTCCTTGGAGTTTAACCTGGATGGCTGAGGTGGGATTCGTTGCATCAGCCACACACAGGCTGTTTGAAGCAGGGACAGCTCCTAAAAGGCTTCTAATCAATGTATACCTCATGTCTAATTTACACTGGCACAGACAGCTCTCTAAAGTTTGTCTCCTGTAAGTGAGCTACCCAGGAGAACTATTTTCTCAAGCAAAATAATAGACTTCAAAGCACATATTAGACAAACACAAGTAAATCTGCAAAAATTCCATTTTAAAAGTATGACAAATGAACAATATCTCGAGCTAATTACATTTTTCTCCTTCTTTCATGATATTGTCCATATTATATCTAATTGAAAATAAGTGGTCTGATCATTTCTGAGCCATGCTGCTCAAAGTCATATTGATTATCAATGATATTAAGGTTCATTTATTATAATATTATTTCTAGCTTAGCTTCCAAAATTGGAAGGCATTGTTACTCTTCTGTGTACATCTCAGCTGTTTAAAATTAGATGAGCTTGTTACTTTCATGAATGAAAGTTTTCCATTTCTACTTTCCTTTTTCAGCATTTCTCTTTTTACCTTACCTATTCAAATATTTATTTCTGTTTCACCATGATCATCTCTCAGCCCAAAATATATTAATTTCACAAAAGCATGCAGTAAAACAGCTCAATGTTATGCTAAGTCACACAAAGTAGCTTAATAGAATTGCTAATGTGGCTATTCTAGAATAAAAGACTGTTTGTTTCAAGCACAAAGGCTAAATATCAATGGTGGTGTGCTCTGCACACTGGACTGTAAAGAAGTTTGATGATAGAGACAGATAGATTTTATGGCCTTACAAGTAACTCAGACATTTCAGGTGACATTATTTGATTTTTTTTTTCCCCCAGCTTTTCTTACAATAAATGTTTTGTCCTGGTAGTAACAGATATCTTGCATTGGATGCAGCTTATACGGAGTCACCAAAACTACTACATTTAATTGTTTGACTTTTTTTCCTAAGCAAAACTGCAGTGAGGAACAAGAAGTTTTCATTTAATGCCTGCATATTGTCTACTAACTTTACAAGAGAACAGGCTGTGACATGCATCAGTGTGCAGTATTAGGGAAATGCACCACCATCAATAAAGGCTGCACATATTGCTGGGAACAAGATAAATCTGTTCACCTGCAGAACAAGGCATTTCTTCTGGTCTGTCATTTCCCAAAAATCATAGATTTCTTTCTCCTAATGACTCTCCCACAAGATAATTATGCCCTTACCTCTGACATGGTTAATTTTTTTGCATCTCTAATATGTTCAAGCTGTTGAGCTCCTCACAGCCTCTTCCTTACAAGGTCATGGATATGGGGCAGGGAATGGGACCCTTATCAATTTTTCCATCACTGGAGAGACAAGGCAAGGCAGCACAGAAGAGCCTTTATCTCAGATCCCCACCATCACCAGTCACTTTATGATCTTAAGAAAAGACCACAAACTTAAGAGAGTCTTTATTCTAGGCAGTCTGTGCTATCCACTCTAAAAATCACACAAGAAATCGTATCTACAGATGAACTGAAATACAGAATCTCACAGTTTGATATTTCTCAGCTGTTGATTTTTTGTGAAAAGCAAATGTAGAAATAGAGCTTTAATAACTTTAATATTTGACCAATAACAATCTTTATTCACAAAGATTAAAAATACTAAAAAATATCTCATTGTGTTTTTCACACAGAATCAAATCTAGTGTCAGGGTCCATAATTTATAATCTTCCTTAAGTGTATATTAAGGTTATTCACTTAATTCTACTGCACATAACTAACACTAAGGGAAAAGTCTCAATAGCTTTCAACAATTTTTAATTTTACCTGGTTAGCCAAAACACACATTCTGGGTTTATGTACATCTTTGCCTCAAGCAACAAAGTGGTTTCCCAAATTTCTGTCACATTAATGCATCCCCTAGCTAATGTCTCAGTCAGCATCAATTTCTACATGATAAAAGTCTACTTATTGCTGTAAACTTTACATTTTTCCTCATCTGATTCACAAATGTCTGAGATAAAGGTAATTCACTTTCTTCAGTTCTAAAATGGTCATCCAAATATTTATCTCAGAGCGATTTTTAAAATAGCATTATGAATGTTACTGACAATAATTTGTACTACAGTAGGGCCTGGTGTGGTGCCCAAAAATTAGGGCTCAGTTATGCTCTCTCAGGCACAAACACAGCAAGAGAGGATCCCTGTTGGAAGAGAAAAACAACAATTTTAAGGCTGTCTTGAGACTTCATTAATGCAGGCAAAATGCCCTGAGATTCAGTGATACAACATATCTTACAAATGAAAAGTATAATTTAAAAATAATAAAACTGAAAGAAACCTTTCAATAAACTAATTTAGACTACAAGTAAGGACCATGCAGGACTTTTCTCTTTTGCAGCACAAGAAGCTTCTCCTTGTGCCATTTCCATAAGCCTTACTGCAGCATATGCACACATGAAGACTGTTTTACATCTTGGCATTAATTCAAGGTGTTTTATGAAACTCTATTCCTCTACAAAGAATGTTTTAGGTTTTATGCCTTTTATTCTTCCAGCAGATCTAATCAATGTTTATTATGAACCTTTGGAGTGCGTAAATAAACATAGCATCAGGCTCCTGTTTCATTGTCTCTCCTCTGGAAAACACATTCCTAAACTAGCTAAAGACAGACCTGTAAGGATTTTTTTTTTGTTTTTTTAAATACACAATGAGGCTTGTCAGGGTTTCCTTTTGATCAGTTGGCTCTGCAGTGCTATTCAGTCACGCTCTGTTAGCAGCAGCTGAGCTATGAAGATGGTGCCTTCATTTCCATAGTGGTGACATTCAGCATGGCCTTCTCAAAACACAGCATATGCACCCGTGAGGGGAATATGGAATTTAAAAGTCCAGCATGACAAGTACAGCCAAAGGGAATCTACTGCATCTGCCTTATCAATGTAGAAGGAGGAGAGCAGTGCAGCTCTGGCTGTGCTGCAGAGAGAGGGATGGACGTCGCCGGAGGGAGGAGAAGGTGAGAGCAATGCTCGAGTGCCACGCTCCCTGTGTGAGCTGACTAGGCAGCTCTTGACCTACATTAGTGCTATCTCACAGCTGAATCCAGTGTTATTTTAATTTATAAACCTGCCAGCTCCCTTCCCCTGCCCCGCCTTATTTGTTTCTTTTAGTAGTGAAAAAAAATCTTGTTATCGAATTTGTCAGGAGCTCCCAGGTTCATCTTTTCTCCTCTAATAGAACCAGTCTTATAGGGAAGGAATTAAGTTTCTGTGGCAACTAGCAGTGTTTGAAACATCATCAAATTTTAATTAATGATACACCACTGCTTTGTAGATAGACATAGTTTGGAGATGAAACTTGCTAGTTTCAAATTAGTTGATTGGTTTCTTATAATCGTGCTTGCCTCCAGAGTAGCACTCATTTCAATAGATCTACACAGACACCTTTAGCCAGAAATGTAAATAAATAAAAATTACTAATAAACCAAAACTTTATTATAGCAAATCTAAGTGTATGCCTAGGAGTTCTAACCACCCCACCGGGAAAAAACTAAAATATATTATGCTTATGAGGTGCCAATCTCTGATTTGTTCACATTTACATTAACATAATTTGAGAATTAGATGAATTTTTTACCATAGTATCCTGCTTATGGATAAAAAACAAAAATTCATTCTTAAAATATTTGCACTAAGGGAACTATAACTATTCATCACTTTGCAGTGAGTTTCCAGTGATATTGATTATGTACCCAAGATAACCATGCAACTTTTTGTTCAAACAACAGCGTCCTTATGTAAGTAGTATAAGTACTATAAAAACAGGCCACAAGGGGACTTCTATAAACTCAGTTCACCGTTTTTGCGGAGATTTATCAAGAGGAACCCACTACAGCTCTAGGCTCAGAACATGGAGATAACCTCTATGTTACAAGGGCATTAGGGTTATAGAGTCAAGCACACATGAATCAGGAAATGCTGTCCCCAAAGTGGCCAGCACAACCAGAGTTTGACTTTCTCTTGCTTGAGTATTCAGCAACAATAGTGCTGAGGGCCAGAGAAAAGCCCATGAGGACATTAAGGATCCTGGCTTCACTCTAAGGTTTGCACAAGGCGCAGTAAATAAAGTCTGAAGAGATGTAATCTGAGGTGGCCTGGGACACCAAATCCAGTCTGCTGGAGGCTTCAGCCAGCCAAGTCTTTTCCCCAGAGCAGATGAGGCTGCCCAGCAGCGAGCACTGCTCAATTAGGCAAAAAGGTTTCTCCGTCCTCCTGCCCTGGAACACCCCGAGCTGGGATGTGGCAGCGGCTGCCGGTGCCTCTGGAGGCCGGGCAGCACAGATGGGAAGATGCTGCAGCTGCCAGGGCCAGTGCCCTCTCCACTCTCCACAGGAGGGGCAGCAGCATGGGAGACCAGGGGAGCCTGGCTTTCCAGGATGGCAGGGATTCAGCTGTGACAGCTCAGCTCCCTGCCAGAGCATGGATGTCACAAGAGACTGCCTTTGGCAGGAGCTGCTGCCAGGGAAAGGTGGCCAAGGAGTAACTGAGCATGGAAGTTGCTGCACTGGGGATGTGAAGTGTGACACAAGACACAGCTGAGTGCCAGAACCTTGATCCAGCACCAAAATAACTCAATGTGAATTATCATGAAGTTTGATAACAAATTCCTCATAATTCACACACACACACTGTTTTCTACTTCCTATTCTCTATTCTCAGCTTCCCACCTTATTCCATTCTAGTTTCTCTATCCAGCTACAACTTGTCTGATTCTCTGGTTTCTAGGAACAACTTCTCTCTCTCACCAGATTGTAATTCTACTATCTTCTATTTTACCAAGTATTTTCTCCCACTGACACCTCATTTCACATTACATAAAGCAGGGCAACTGTGTCCTCTGCTCCTGGTGCCTTGGGCTGGAACAAAATCTGTGTAGTCTGTTTGAAGATTAGTATGTACTGGTTTTCTTTTCCCTACTAGATTCATAAATTAACAAAACTTAATTTTTTTTCTAATGAAGACAAGAGAAGGCACTTCTCTGCCATCAGAGGAACACTTTAGCTAAGTCTCTAATGCCTACCTAAAGATATAGGTCTTAGCCTGTCTCAATCTATATATTAAAGGAGGAGAAAACATATTTTCTACTAAATTCATTCTCTGAAACAGCTGAATCGTTCTGGTTGACACAGGAAAAATACAGCCTTGGGCAGATACCTGACAATGCAATTTTCATACTGAGTGACAAGTTTAAAAAAGCAAAGAAATGCTGATAGCAAGCTCTTGTGATGGGATGCATTGAAAAGCCACACATAGGAGCTTTACTGACAATATTAGCAGACTATACAGACAGAATTATTTATTGCAGAGAAGAATCTTTTTCAGATATCAGCAACTCACCTCTGTGCAAGTATCCATCAGGTTTAAGACCACAGAGTTGACACAACCTGAGGCCCTAGGTCTGTACAGGTAATTCTCCCCATGAAGGCAGTGTTAAAACCACAAAGTACTTCTATTTCCAAAGGAACATACCTTATAGTATTTTCCTTATAACCTCCCTTTTAATTATCAATTAATCATTTCAAAACATTACCTAAGGGCAAGTACAACTGCAAAAACAAAGAAGAAATATATGCTGACTTTGATGTTGTTGTCCCTCTGGTTCCCACTAATATTTTGGAAAAAAACATCTTTGAAAACCAAGCAGAGAGAAAGAGAGAGTGAGAGAGGCACACATGGAGAAAAGCTCATATTCTGAAGAAGCCAGAAGGCACCAGATAAAAGCTGATAAAAAGTAGGTCAGCTAATGATTCACAGCATCCAGTGCTCACAGAACCTTGCTAACAACAGCAGGGAAGATGCAAATGCAGAAGCTAACATCAAGTTCTTCGATACAGGGGAGATGGATATAATGGAACCAACTGGCTATGCACACATCTGGGTATGGAAACTGCAGATGGAAACAGAGCTCCACTGATGATAATATTTCTTTAGACTTCACTGGAAATTCAGAAGTCTACATCTGAGCACCCAACTCATCTAGATGCTGATGGTGGTGATGTGAGGTCCATGAACACTCATGTTTTCTGTTAAAGGGGTTTTTTCTTTTCTTCACCCCTGGGATTACTCAGAGCAGCAAAAGTGGGCAAAGCTCTAAGAAGTAAAAAAAGTGGTAACATCATCTTAGGCAATAAAGAATCTCAGGTTTCTGTTGGATGGCTTATCAATTAATATGACAAACATTCATTCACTGGTGAAAACAACTTCTTTATAGGGTTGACAGGCAGTGCAGAAAATAAAGGACAAGGAGGAAGGCAACTCATTAGGTAAAGATCCATTTTGTGTTTATAGGCACCTTTAAAGCTGCTGACAAAGTCTTCCACAGGGAAAAAACTTGCTCATTTATAAATGAGGCCTCTTGCAGCCTGATTCTGCAATGAGCTTATTAAGAAGGTTGAGAGCTACCTAACAGGAACACATAGCAATTTCAGCTTGGGATTTCAGTGCTAGAAAGTGAAATCTCATCAGCATAAACAAAGGTGGCCTGAAAGCACAGAATTCCTCACACTTTTCCAGCCAGCCAAGCTCATGGACATTTTTCCCCTTTCCCTGCAGCAGCTACTTAGAAGACAAAGGGGAGTAATTTATTTTAGTTGTGTTTTAACGTCTTTTGTCAGCTTGAAGCCAGGAGAGTCAGCTCCCTCTGACCAGCTGCCTCTCCCCAGACCACAGGCAAGGGCTCTGTGGACCATGCTCTGGGAAATTCTGTGGCAAACATTGATTGCACAGTTCCTTTTGCACAGAGAATGAAGTCTGTGACATTTATTACTGTAACAGCACTTCTGGTTTTTTTGACAGGGTGTATATTTATATGAATTACAACCAACTCTCCAGGAATAAAGAGGCTTCATCAGAAAATCCACTGACATATATTTGAAATTCCAGGATACCAAACCCTAATCGACTCCGGGTCAGAGGCTCTGTCTTTTTTGAAGTGACATCTGTTGACATCAGCTGAAAACCTGGCCCATTATCTCAGAGGTCAACGTTCCTAAAATAATTGCTGTGTTTCAGAAAGCATGAATTTATGGTTGATTTTTCTTCGACAGATTCTATAAACAAAAATAAAATCCCTAAAATAGAGCTCAGGGCTGATTGTTTTATTCAATAAAATCCAGGTACTAAATGTCTTAAAACAAAATCTGATGTTAAAATGTTGTCATTTTAACAAAATATGAATTAAACATTTAATACTATCCTGTTGAAATTGTATCCAGAATATAAAAGAAGCACTTAAAACCTGAGATTTTTATTTTTCCTTTTGAATTAATAAAACAAAAACATACAGCTTATTTTTTTAGAACAAAATTCTGAAAAGCCAAAATTAATTAAATATTCTGTTCTCATCATGCAGAAATGTTTCAATTGATCCCCCAAATAGTTCAAATTTGTTTGGTAGAAAATAAGTTTTTTTAAATGTTAATTCCAGTTCAGGACCTAAAATATTGTAAAATTTATTGAGAAATTAAAAATTAATTTTATGCCAAGATCTATTTAAATTGAGGTTATTGGGATATTCTTTTTGAATACTTATTCCCTCAGGATTCACTAGGCCAGATTAATTCTCATTAATTAATCTCCACTGATTTCACTGTGCTTTTTTCAAAGGAAGATTTGATTTTTATTTCTTTAAAATGTCAGCATATGCAATTAATATTGCTCAGCATTTAGATTATCTCTATTTGCTTAAAAATTGCTACCCGAAAGGTGCTACATATGCATGCACAATTCTCCATTGTTATTTAGATCTTTCATCAAGACTATAGTGAATTACTTTGATCTAGATATCTCTGTTGCATTAAATCCCTGACCCAAACTATTAATTTTATGAATATAGGAGTTGCTTACAGATATATAGAAATCTCATGAAAAATTTCTCTTCGTTTGGTGGTTTAATTTTTCAAGGTTACAGTCTCAGAATACTGACAGTTATGTTGATCTGCTGTTTTTGCTATGTTTGTTGCTGTAGCACTATCAAATATAAGTATAATGCTATGAAGTCCTACTTTACAGTTCCTTTACAAATATATATATTCTTTTATGCCCTTGTGGGACAGATGATACTTCAGTCCAGTGCAAACATTTGACACACTGTTGATTGCCCGGACTAAAACTCAGATAATGATGTAATGTCATGTTCATTTGTACTTCATACTTGAAAATAAAAACAAAATTATGTATTTTTATATGTGTGTTTTTCACTGATATTGTGTGCTCATTACATGTCTTTACTTTCTAAAAGAGAAGGACAGAAGCAGAGCTGAAAAGAATGACAGATGGTCCAAGCCACACATGTTCAACACCATCTTTCCATGCCTCTGGTTCCACAACAGGAAAATCCATTCAGTGCAAGAAACAGAGTAAAAAAGAAGATAGGACTCCTGAGCAGCAGTGAGTCTCAGGACTAAAGTAAAAACAGAAGTTGAATGCACAAAATATGCCAAGTCTCCATCTATTGTATAAGCAAACAGAAAAATTAACATATAATAACACTACTTCAGAAAAAATACTGGCACTTATAGTCCTACTAGTTTCATTTTTGAAAGGAAACAGTAGTTTTTGCATCAGACAGCAAAAAGCAATAACACGAAAAAGCCCTACAAGAAAGAGATATAGAAGCAGGAAATAGTAAAACAGCATTAAAATACTTGAAAATATGTTCCTTTGCAGTTTAAAACATGACATACCCACAAGCAAGCAGCTGCCAAATACTGTTTGTGATTTAAGAAAAGTAAATAAGTGAATTTTTCACTAAACTTTTGCAGCAGGTAGCAGGAAAAAAGCTCTGGTTTTCTATAGAGTTCCCTTGGAGCTACTGCAGAATGATAAATAGATAATATTAGCACAGTTATTGGCCTAGATCTACAAAACACCGTGCAATTGCTAATATGTGATAAGAGTAACCAATTTATGTTACGTTCAAGTACACTCAGATAATCAGGCAGTTCTCAGCATCTTATTGGAAAAATCATGCAAGTGTTACAGAAACAAGCACAGAAAATGGACAGTAAAACAAGTGATCTTGCTTGAACTACATCAAAAATTGTCTGTACAATACACCAAGCACACAGGTGACCCACAGCTATAGAAGACTTATAAAGTCTTATAAAGACTTATAAAATACCTACTATACATTTAATTCAGCACATTAATAAAGGAACTTAGAGGTTTCAGATATCAAATATAAATACTAGGAACTATGCACTCTGCACTTTGGAGGAAGGGAGGCTTTATTTGCTTTGTTTTTAACAATGTCAACAGAAAGCATGGCACTATTAAATTAGCAATCAGTAAAGCTGCAGGTTTCCTTTCTCTTTATTCAAGGTCAGTGTTCTCACCTTCAATTGTCTCTACACTTTTAACCTTTGAACTTTTCAATGAAATTGCAAGCAAGCTGAAAATGCAATGTCCTTATTAGAAGAAGGAGGCCAACATCATGTTTCCTTCATCAAAAGTGTCAAAAACATCATCTCTCTTTCCCTATCCCCAAATCAGTGATTGGTAGAAAGTGGAAGCAAAGAATCACTCTACACACAATATAATCATGGCATTCTCTGTTTTAGTGTCTCTGGTTGGAGCTCCGAAGAATATAATGGCCAAGATGGCCCTCAGTGCTGGACTAATACAGCAGTTCTGGTAAAAGCTTTCTTAAGAGTCACACATTTGCATTTACAGCATCAGATGAAATTCATTGTCCTGTCTGCTTGTCTTAGCTATGCACTCAAAGCAGGGGGCGATTGAACCAAATGAACAAATATCCCTTTGTCTAATTCTATAATCTCAACATTCAGGCACTTCCAGCAAAACTACCTCAAGAATTGTTTCTGTCTGTTTACTGCATGCTACTGTTATTGGCATGTCCATCCAGAGCTCAGCAGACAGATGGGAAGTCGCCTGTGCCACGGATCAGCTGGAAGCCGTGTACGCATTTGGCTTGACACTGAGGCCAAGCTCTGCTGGGAGGGTGGTGCACCGAGCTGGGCTTGCTGCCACATCAGGGGGAGTCACAAGAACTCTCGTCACTTCAGAGGGTTTCTACGTCTACCTCCAAAAATGCCATGCAGAGATGCCAAACAGTGTGTACAACCCGTGATTCTCCTCCTACCTGGCAGTTGTTATATCCCGAAATAGTCACTGATCCAAAGTGAAGTGGTCAAACAAATGGGATTTGTGGAGCCAAATATTGATCTGGACGTTTCCCCACACATCAAACCACCAAACTATCATCACATGTGTTGCCTTCTCAGATGCAACTGGAAATAAAATGCACACATGAATTGTCTTATGGAATTTGATTCTTTTCCATCACAGACAAAAGAAAATTCACAATGTCCTCCACAGTGTGAGATCAAGCAGCTGATGGACAGTACAACTGCAGAACAAAAAGAATTAAATAAGCCTTGGAGCTTTTCCCAACCATTCCAGAGGAAAAAAAGAATTCCCTAGCTCTTTCCTCCTGAAACACAGAACTTAGAATATTGTGTATTCTGGGACAGCTGAAAGGTAGACATGAAATGCAGTATGAGCTGGAGTAACTTGTACCCTAGGCTTTCTGGTGTTCAGCAGTGGAAAAAGGACAAATTATAATACCATGTGCTCATTGCAAAGCATTTGGAACTTTTAAGGTCCCTTTCAACCTAAACTACTCTTTGACTCTACAATTCGTGTTATTATTGAAATACTCAATACTACTCAAGCCAGCAGTACGGACTAAACCGGTCTGTGCAGTGCTTTGAAAAAGCAAAAGTTGCCTCACTTTGCCCAGGTATAATATTTGCATCTCAATACAGCAGTTAGATGTAATTTTGTACATTGAAATCTGAAGCACTGAGCCATTTTTATTCTTGTTCTTTATATTATTATTACTATTATTATTATTATTTTGTTGTGAGACCACCCAACATTCACAAATTGTTTTTATAACAACACCTGGAGACGGTTTTCCAAAGTGACACTGGTTTTGACCAGCTCTGTGTCTGATGCTGCACCAAAGGACCACACACTTCCATTGAATTCTGGACTCCTGAGTGCTGGAGGAAAGCTCAGTGCTTGAAATCAGGCATGTATTGTTTCCAGCTGAGCACTTTGGTATGAGGCTACCCCAAAATCAGCACAGTGCTGACCTGAAATTGCCTGGCCCCTCATGTAGTCCATCCTTTTCATTCTTCTGACAGTATGAGTTCCTTTAACTAGTTAGACATATGGTTTCAGCTCCTATTCATACTTTCACACTCAGTCACTTTTCATTCTGGTAACCTTGCCAAAAGCAGATTTTGTCAGGTGAAGTAATTTCCATCACATTAGAGAGATTATCTTAGCTGATGTGAGTTGTACACAAGAGGCTCAAACAAGCACTGGTAGGCTTGTCTGACAAATGGAAGCTTAAATTCTGCTTTACTTCAGCTGGGTACAGGAGCAAGAGGCTGTCAACTACTCACAGAAGAGTGCAATGAGGCAATCAATTAAATCAAACCCAGCTTGCAGCAGAATAAAGACATTGAAAGGTTAATATTTTTTGTGCTATCTTACATATAAATCAAGCTCTCAGTTAAATTTCACAGAGGGTTTTTTTTTTTCCTTAAGGGCCTATAAAAAGGTGTTGTATAACTGACATGCTTCAGTGGCAATGATGTCACAGCAAACACAACCTCTCTCACTTGTTGATACAAACATTCTCTTGAACGACACCTCTGAAATCAACGTCACTGAGCAGCAACAAAATGAGGCTCAAAAACCCACAACTGCCTTCACTTATTTTTTTCCAGCCTGGTTCTAGACTTCAAAAGACCAAAGAATAGAAGTATACAATATCTGACTTTAGTGTCACTATATCTTTCAGTTAAAACAGCATGAATCAAGACATTTATTTTGAAAGCTCCATTCCTAGACTGTGTCAGTATGTTTTGTCTATTGATCTAATTTGAAAACACAAAATGTCCTAAAGTATTCTGACGTCAGTAATAAAAATCCACCATGTGGACAATAATGTGTTGTCCCACATAAAGACACCTCCCATTCACTCCTACAGGAATTTCAGTCTAATATCCAGCTACAATTAAATCTGGCCCATTTTACAACCTGAGCTGTAAAAACATGTTAAATTTGCCATTTCACAAGGTTCTGAAATTAATCCAGGTGAGACTCAGTAGTCAAATTGGTTTTGCATTATGATTTTATGTTCATGCAACCTCCAAACTTCTCAGGACTGAATGTCCTTGAAACTCATTGTGCTGAGATCAAAGGCAAGGGGAATTCAGCATCACCTCAGAGTTTTGTACAGCTCTCTCCTTTGCAGATATTTTTTTATAGACCCTAGGAAGCTACAAGTTCCAATTTTGTACATACAAATCCTT
Source organism: Pseudopipra pipra (assembly GCF_036250125.1). Classification (NCBI taxonomy): domain Eukaryota; kingdom Metazoa; phylum Chordata; class Aves; order Passeriformes; family Pipridae; genus Pseudopipra; species Pseudopipra pipra. The sequence goes on from NC_087561.1 coordinate 4,114,088, forward strand.
TATAGAATATTATTAAAAACAAAAAAAAGAATGAATAGTTTTTCCTTCTGTTTTTTCACGTTTACCTCTGATTTGGCTCAGACAAGTGACAAATGAGGAAGCCAGTCAAACACTTCCCAGTTCCTAGGTAGTGCTATAGGAGGTTTATGGGTTTAGGAACCAAATTTAACAAGACACAGATGACAATCATCTGCGGGTAGCTGACTACTATTAGCTTCTTCCATCAGTTCCAGTACTACCATGTGGTGAACAGGTGGAAATATTGGCTGGCTCCACAGGGAAACAGCCAAAGGCTGAATCTTGGCACGTGTCTGTATCACTTTCTGGGAAATGGCCATTACTGACGTGGTCCAGCTGGCACAGAAGACTCAGTAGGCTGGGTACTCACCTGGGATCAGTATTTTGCTCTGGACAGGAGTCTGATGTTTCTTCCAATCATCATTACAATCAGACCTCCTTACTCAAGCACTGTACGAAGCTGATGCCTGGAAATTAAGCTTTTCATTCTAAATGTTTCCGTATCTAAAGCATCCTTTTGCCCTATTCTAGAGTCACCTCATTGCCCAAGGAGAAAGCATCTGACTGGGTACATGGAAGGATAAGAGAAGAGGTTTCTTTCATTTTCTTAAGTCTCATTCTTAAGGCAGGAGTGGCAAGTAGGGCACTTTCGGATTTTTGGTAACTCACTGTCTCTGTAAACAAAAAAATAGAAACCCACATGTGAAACTTCTGAATCTATTCATCGAAGTCGTGCATTAAAGTCTTTGCTTGGCACAAGAAGAGATGTTTTTTATTTCTTTAAATTTAAATTTTTTAAAAATCACTTTCATATCCTAACATAGGTACTACTAAGTAGCTTCAACTTTGCTTAGAATTGTCCCCTACAGCTAAATCCACCAGCAGCCTGAGAGGGCAGTTATGCCACAATCAAGTCACCAAAACAACATACTATGAAGAAATGTTTTTGTAGTTTAATGGCACTTCAGGTTTTATCTTCTATCTCGTTTTCAGTTTTCCTTTATATTTTCTGAATTCAGAGCAGGTGAGGCAATTACTAAATTCTTCCCTATGCATCTATTCCATAGGGATTGGTCAAGCATATAAACAATTAGATATGTTACTTAGGAATGGTTATTTCTTATTTGGAAGCAGTTTCTACCCACAATTTTTTTCCAAGCCATTTATCATTCACTTGCACTCATGATTATGTAATTGCAGTATGATAATGCATTCTTTTTCTATAGAATAACAATATTTCCCAGCGTTTGCTCCTAAGTTATGCTTGCAACTATCCCTAAAAAATAACAGTACTTTAAACGAGAAAACCTGCTGTTCTTTAATTGCTACAATTATGATAATTAAATGAAATGTGCCTAAATGGGAAAAAAAAAAAGTTGGGGAGGTAAATATGCTGGTATATTTACAGCACTCTCCAAGAATGGGCTAAAGCTCTGATTCATATCTTGTACGTATTGAAATCCAGATCTTTGGCCAGATTTGCATTTTTGTAAAATACATCCAAACACAAACAGGATGAAACATGCTTCAAATGGAAGGAGAAGCCATTTTAAGTAGCTCTGAATCCCTTTATTTTTCCTCCCTTACTGGCATGCCACCTTCTAAATCTTAATCTCTGAACATGGCTCAGTTGTTTCCTTTGGCAGTGGTTTTATCTGTTGGGAATTAGAGCTCTGATCCTTCAAAAATTACATGTCTCTAAATGGCCAGTCTGTGCCAACAGCAGGATAAAGGGGTCTACAAAGTTAAACCTTGGCAAGTCTTTTCAGGCTTGGGGTGTGAACCCTGATAGTAAATGCCCAGCATGTCCAGCAATGTTGGCTTCAGTGACTTATTTTATACTCTCTTGGCACAGAGCATCCTGCCAGGTTCTACCAGCTCTCCACCTGTATGAAATTTGCCTTCCACTCCACAGCCACAGTCAGCACTGCTGCTCCAAGGCTGGTGGGCTGCCTTTGCTCCAGAGTCTTGCTAAGGCTGGTATAGAAGGAAGGAGGCACAGTGTGGAAATCAGCCCTCAGTTCCCAAAAGTCAAGGGAGAGGGCTCAAGAAAAGCCAGATTTCTGCTCACACACAAACTCACATTACATGTCTGCTCCACTGCAGAGAACCAGAACTGGTGAGTGCAGTGCCCACGGGTAGGAGAGAGGGCTTCATTCCCAATATCCTAATTGCCCCTGCGTAATATAGCACACAGCTGAGATGGAACAACAGAACACTTTAGGGAAAATTAAACTGTTTTGAAGAAGTGTTTCCTCTAAAAAATTATAAGAAAGTGCCCACAAGTGAAGTGGCATCCCTGCCCACACACTGATAACTTCGGGAGCCTTTTTATTCCTACAAATAGAGCCTGAATCAGGTCAGAGACTTGCATTGATTCAAACATCCAGTGATTGCCACTGAATTGAAACACAGGCAACTCTGCTGTTCATACACCACAGAGAGGCATCTCTCACGTGTGCTGCTCACAACACCCTTTCCACAATGCTAACACAACATTCAGTTTGTTGTTGTACATTCAATTTTTTCTCGTGGAACACAGATGTCTCTAGGACTACGTGCCTTCATGCACGGGCAGGGGACTTCTGCTGTACAATATGGGCACTGCCATGTGCTGGGCATTGATTAGCACATCAAAACAGCACGTGAGGACACGAATTGATGAGAACAGCAGTCAGTTCTGAAACGAAGCTTCCTGAAGATATTTTTGTTACTAAAAATACATTGCAGTTTTGTTTTTTTCTCTCCCCCACCAATGTACCCAGCCAAGCCTTAGTGATTACAACACATTCTCCCATTCTACTCTAAAGAATGTTTTCTAGCTCAACCTTATCTGGAACTATTCCTTCTTCCCCCAGCTTTTACTCTTAATTTAATTTTCACACTTGGGCGATCTTCCTGTGCATTTGAACCTCACCAAGAATTTCTCAACTATTCTCATATGAACTGCTTTTATTATGTTTTTGCGTCTTTTAATTTGTGTTAAAGCAGATACTACTGTGGCACAGGAAAGGGACTGAAAAGTCTGTAAAGTGCAATTTAGATTAAGAACAAATGGCTTTCAGTTCTTTCAGCTGTACAATGCTGGGTTTTGCCATATAACAGGTCCATCAATTAACTTTGTCATATAGATGCTCCTCCCTGCTCTTGAGCACTTCCCACAGGAGCTGCTCAGAGATGGTATCCTCTAGTAATGCACACCAGGCTACAGAACAAATCTTGACTCATGACTGGTGTTCACTAACTGCAGTTTTCTTCCTACACTACTTCTTCCTGTATTTTTGGCGAGAAATTATTTTTTAGTTATTCTGGGACTTCATTGTGCTTTATTTTTTTCTCTTTCTCCTAAACTTTAAGGACTGTATAAGACATGCCTGGAACTTCCACATGATATGGTAGGAAAAGATACAGAAGTACAAGCTGTGCATCTGATGCCCCCCCTGGACTCCAAGTCCCCTCCTCGTCTCTACCCCTTCACTGAGATAACAAGTGGTGTTGATATATGTTTCCCTGTCCTATGTTAAAAGGGCATATATTGCATTTCTAAGGATCCATCTCTTTCTTTTCCTCAACAAAACTGCAAAAATCAGGCTGGATCTTATTTAAATCTTATTTTTCACAACAGCTCGAGTGATTACTTAATTGTTTGCACCTGTTATTTAAGAGTTCCTGTCTCATTCAGTTAATTAGACATATTTAAAGCTCCATGAAGGTTGTGGGTTTTTTCCAAGGGATTTGTAGCAGTGATCTAATAAACAATTCATGTAAGTTTCCAAGTGCATTGGAAAATGTTTGATTTTACATTCTGCTCAGACTTATATGTTCTTAACATTTTGTGGCGGGCATGAAAATCCCTAATTTTACTCAGGGGTTGCTGAAATCATTATTTTTCTCTGTTTACACAATTTTTTTAAAGGTTAATAATTAATTATATTGTGTTGCCCTTCAGATTTATACCAGACCCTGACTTCCCAACAGATTAAATAGCAGTTGTTGACCTTTAGTTTGATGCACCAATTTGATGACTTGAGAAATCCCGGTACAAGATATTTTGTTGAGATCAGAGACTCTGTTTCAGTATGCAAACTCCATTTTGAGCTTACATCTTCACTACCTCCTCTTCTGCCTTTCTACTGGTATCTTGTACTAAACAATAGAATATCTCTCCATTTTTATTATAATCTATTTAAATGGTAGCACTCTCAAGAAAGCCCAGGGTAAAGCATGTTTAAATTCTGATCTTTTAGAATAGGGAATCAATCAAAACTGGCTGGAAGGGAAATGTAACTACAGTGAGGCTGGTCTCAGAATCTCTCCATAAAGTGAGGTTTACAATAGGCAGGTTTCTTTGCCTTTTTATGGCAGAAGAGGAGAACAGAGGAGAGCAGAAATTTGACTGTAAAAGAAACTGTGCAAGAGAGAAGGGAAGGGATTCCAAGATTCTCAGAGGAAACAGTTCTTATTAGAAGATGCTACAGACAAAAGAGAGAAATATGCAAAAATAGTTTGTTTTGTCTTTTTCTCGCTAAAGCAAAGAGTGAATCAGCTTTTGAAACCTTCATAAAACCTAACAAATCCAATACACCCACAATTTCCCGTGTTGGTTTCCTGATGAAAAGCAGTACACAGCACGGATTGCTCCAACAACTGGAGGTTTAGCAAAACCCTTCTGATTCCTAATTTCATCACTGCCCATGAAAATATTCAAGAACATTCATAAGCCCCATAGCACCTTTTAATTGGGCTCTAATTCAACTCCTTCATTAAGTGCTTTTCCAAAAGAAGGATTCATGGGAGGAACTAAGGTCCTGGAAACAACAATGGTCTAGAAATTAATATTCTACCCACCAAGCACCTTGAGCAAACCTTTGTTTAACAGTGAGCAGCATTTTTTATGTTGGTTAGGAAATATATCACACATTAAATCTCTTAATATGAAGTCCAAATAGAGATACGGTCATGACAGGTTACCTCTGCCCTCCTAATCCTCACAGAGTCTTCTCTGAAACCTGCATATATGTAAATAATTCATAGAAAATGTGTCAACAGACAGCAGAAGACAGATGACATTTTTATGGGATGATACAAATAGCATCTTGTGGCAACGTGTAAGCACAGAACTATTCAAAACCTTTGCTCTCTTCACGGGTGAAAGACATCTCTGAAATTTGTATGGTTTTTTTCTGCTCTTTAGTCACGAGTCTGTGGCTACGTGAGTGGAATCTAGGATGGGATTATGAAGTAATGCATTGGTTTAGTGCAATGGTTGAGTAGACCTCAGCACTGTGACATTTAATCTCTTTCTAGAAAATATTTAACAAATGCAGCAGATCAGTTTCCTGTGAATGGAAAACAAAGATTTATTTCTTCCATGGAATTGCTAGGTAACACCTTTCGAAGCTGAATAGCTCTGAAAAGCTTTTTGTGAAAAGTGCCTGCAGAGAAAGCTCTGTGCATGTATAGATGCTGCACATACTTTGAGATACCATCACAACGATTCCTTTCATATTTAATAATCCTATCTAATCATGGGTAGTGAAAGCAATATTAGTGGTTTCCAGAATGCCCTTTAAAAAACTTAAAACTACACATTTTTGAAACTGTTGTTGTTCTGCCTTCTATTAATGTGTGCAATTTCCTTGCTGGCTCTTAAATGGTGCAATAAAGCAACTATAAACCCTTTAAAGGCTGTTTTTCACAAGATAAAGAAGTGGAAACCGAGATACAAGACTGGTGTCCAAACTCATGACTTTCCTCTTGTTCAGAACAAGTGGCAACACTAACCAGTAATAAAAAGAAAATACAAGGACTGAAGAAAGTGGAAATAGGACCCGTTCTAGATTGCAAATGGTACACCTCTCAAATTTTAAAGCACTCTTAAAGCAGTTTCCATGGGAACAGAAATTTGGCACACTTATGAAAAACTGTTAGGAGGCAGCTTCTACCAAGCCAGATGGATAATGTGTAACAAGGGAATATAACAAGAAGGAAGTAGGTTGCATAATCCCTTAAACCTTGATAATGGGTCCAAGTGGACCTAATCATAGGGCACGTCTCCAAAAAAATGTCATCACCACTACCAGTGGTGACAATACTATCAAAAGCAAGTGGAAACGTTCCTGATGCATACACTTTTCAGCAGTGCTGGTTTGGTTATAGGGAAAAAAAGAAATAAAAAGAGGGAGAGCATGGCTGTGGCCACCAAATATGACAATTAATCCCAGGTTGTTTCAGTTAAGGGAGAAAATATTTGAAGTGTTTGGCTCTAAAACATGTGCAGCTAATAATTCAAAAGGGGCTACTGGATACCTCCAGCCTGAAAAACTGAATTTTCCATTAAGTTTTCTTAGGGTAGTACACAGGTAGGGAAAGTTTCCAAGAGAGCATAAGCTCTACAAAGTACTAGAATGACCCCACAGTCCAAATCAAAAACCTTTTCCAAGTTGCACTGGATAGCTGGAACCAAGACATCATTTGTCATTAATCAGCTTATTAATTTTATTACTCTATCTCAAATACCTCTCAACCTCTACAGTGTTTGAGCCCCTTCTGATGGCTGACACATTGATTCTCCCCCATCTCCCATAGGCTCTCTTCCTCTTCTCCTTCCAGGGGAACAAAGGCCCAGGGAGGCAAGTTCCAGATTCTCACAGATGACATAACTTAGAGCAACTCCCACTGAATTAAATACAAATGCTTAGATATCTTGGTATATCTAAATCTGTGAATTTACCAAGGAACAATAAGAACCTGGATTAATGAAGCAAATATGAACTAAAGTGCTTTACTATGCCACACACCTCTGACAACCTTATTAGGCCTTACTTCCACTGCCTTTGATAAAAGTATATTGATAAACACAACCACCCTGGTGACAGTTGTCTCCCAGATGATATTCTGAGGGGACAAACACTCTCATCATAGAGACAGTATCCGGAATTGCTTCCAGCCCACGCCAGAGAGCTCACCATTAGTGCCTCAACCTACTGCATATTAAAGCTGAAATCCTTTCTCTGTTGACATGGACAATATAATTTACATTCTAGCAACCTAATGCTACGACAGAAAACATTATGACTATGATGCTGGAAAAAGATTTCTTCCTGATTACAGTAATAATCAGCTATGGAAGTTACATGAAGATTTATTGCATGCCTAGTTTGGAGATAATAATTGTGTGGCCCCGAGACACACTTGGCACCACGTGGTTCCCAAGCCTGCTGGGAAAACGCAATCAGTCCTGATTCTCTGCTGCTCTGTCACACACACTTTTATGAAGGGATGTAAGGCACGAGAAATCCCAATGTTTGTTTCAGATCTGTTCCACTTATACATAAAAGATGTGAACTGACCCAATGATGTGCAGTTAGGTAATAATAAATATTTACTGAAAGTATTTGAAAAAAATCTGTAGGTACACAATGCTATATTTAACACTGAAAGTTTGCTTTGGTCAGGGTAACAGTGCAATTTCGTTTTTCTTTTGGCTGTTAGAACTTGCAAGATCTTCACTAAGTCAAACATCTGGTTTGGAAGAGTCAACACAAAAAGCCCTGCACAACATTAAACCAGGTTCTAACATAGCTCGTACCTACAGCCCATTATGTGGCTGCCAAATAAGAATTATGTCACTTCCAGAAGAATGAGAATTACAAGAATAAGAATTACACCACATCAAATATTATCTTTGACCTCAACAGAACCTGAAAATTTCATTAAGCCCTTGTGCCTCCTTCAGCCTTGTAGCACCTGAGGGAGCAATCTCACTACTTGCAAGAGGATTTTGCTACTTATCTGACTACTAGGATTTCAAAAGTTCCCTTTTGAGTCTTGAAAGTCTTGTATCCATCATCAATAGTTCATAATGAAAATTCAGTTCAAACCTTAGTCGCAGTGAGGGTACTATCACTCCATAAGGCTGTCATTTATTTTGACTGACATTTCATTTAGGATTCAAACGAGCTGCTACTTGTCATGTCAGATAATTACACTTTTCTTCAGCCACCTGAGCACAACTATCTTAGGAAAAGAACCCAAAACAACAAAAGTCCAAAAACCTTTAACATTCCATATGTCCCAGAAAAATAGCACAGGGCATGGAACCACAGGTTGTGTTATGTCACAAATACCTTTATTTATTATGCATAAAGCAGTCTGGACTCTTGTCAGATTAGACAGAATAAGACTTTGGTGAATCAAATCTCTGTGGGACATGTCAGAAATAAGGCAGGCAATTTTATGTGCAGGTTTTATGTTTATGATCCAAGATGAAAAAAAATAAAGAAAAAAAAGGCAGTGTAGGTTTTAACGATGGCCTTTCATGATCTATTTGATAGTCTAATGCAAATTACTCCCCTGCTGTTTCAACTTTTGAGGAATGGACTATTGGCTAATGACATTTTTACCAGTCTGAGGACACAGGCAGCTATCTCAGCCCTAAATCAAAAGGTCATTTCAGCCAACTGGAAAAACTTTCTTTTCCTTTATGTTTGTTGCATGGCAGTTTAGCCCAGCTGCTTTGCCTTATTAGTTTGATAAATAACTCCTGAAAATTTTGGCATTTTTTTCATCTCAAGGAAATAACAAAGGTCAGACACATGAAGAATGACCAGTGTGTCTGCAATCAGGTGGTGCAACACCTCACATTTTAGGACTTTTCCTGCTTGAGTAAAATCCAAACCCATAGTTTGGATCTGGGGATGTGAAGTTTTCAATCAGACAACAGATACAGACACATCCTCTCTCCAAAGCGTAGGGGCCTCACCTGGCGCAGCATGCAGGCATTGCTCAGGGTCCTGACTCCAAAACCCTCTCTGCAGAATAAACTTCTTCCTAAAACTGCTCTCTGCTTGCTTGTTTAAGAAGCAGAAGGATCAGTCCCTTTTTTCTTTTTTTTTCCCAAGCAAAGATAGTATCAGTAGCTATGCCTGTGATTATCTTCCACATAGCAGCTTTCTGGTCAGGAGCTGGGAAACACAGAATCAGAAAATCACTTAGCTTGAAGGAATCTATATCTTCTTTTCTTCCATGCCAGAAGAATGCCCTTATCATCACATGTGCACATGGATGCAGCAAGACAGCTTTGTCTGTTTGCAGCAGTACATGGCTACCATCTGCTTCAAAGAAATGCAGACCCATGTGCAGTTTGTTCCTACAGCAATGACCTCTTCTTGTCTGGGTTCAGTGCCAGAGCTCACATGGCTCTGTAAAACTGTAAAAAGCAGGAGAGGAAGAGAAATAAACCACCAGATTCTCCACTCTGTCTTTAGGGGGAAAAAAAAATAATGAGAGGTACAATGTATGTGGACAAAGTACATCCACAGAAGTAACTCTTAAATTTGGGGTTCACAAAGCTCCTGCTAAAGTCTTAAATAAGAGTTGTAATGTGAGTGCAGAGCAAATTTTCAAAATAAGATTTTGTCAATGTTATGTCAGGTGAAACTAAAAGTCTAGCATCCATTTGAAGTGGAAATCAGGTTCCTAACTCCCATAGGCAGTTCTAAAACCTCTTCCCAGTATGGTCTGTAGCACCAGCTCAAAAGCCCAAACTGGTGGTATAATTAGTTTTAGGTGACACCTGTTCCATTACAATCACTTTCAGAAGAACTTTCAAGGTAACACAAAGGAAATGTTTCACCATCACTTTTTAAAGACAACTGTAAAAGCCATGATCTCAGCTGGTTTAAATTGGCAGAAGCAAAGTCAAGGAGGTTGTGCTGATTGACAGACACCACCTAGGTACTATGTCTTGAATATTTAAATTTAGTGATAGTGGCTGGAGAGATAAAAAAAATACATAATAAAAAGGTGTCTTTTCAAGACATAACAAATTGATATTAGAATATAATTTATTTTCTTCATGTCCTCCACATTGTGAATATAAACCAGGTCAGGTGCATTCATTATACAGAGCTAGATGTGTGGAAAAACCTAAAGGCATGTTTGGGAATGAGTTGGGGGGTTTTTTAGCCATCATTAGGTTTTGAGGAATTCACATTTTATTGTCTTGCATTCTTTTTCAGTAGAATCATTTATAAATGTCATCAAGTTAACAGACCATATTACTTTAGCTTTTTGATAATAAAACTACAACATGCTAGGAAATATCCAACTGCAAACTAGCTCTTAAGGTTGGTGATTATACTACTGCCAATGGAAAAAAAAAAAATCTACATATTAAAGATACACAATGACTCTCTACTTTCTGAAATTTTATATTGAATGCAACATCCTGTGCTGTCTGCAACCTTCAGACACACCCACTCAGACAAGAAAAATATGTTTTCAGGTAATCACTGGAGAAACTTTTAAAGAGACTAATGTTTTTTGGATAAAGTTATACTGGTGGCTGCAGATCTGTGGAAAAAACCCGCACAACATTCCTAGTTGAATTATCAGTTCTTATATTAACCTCTCTACCTCCCTATTTCAGTGAGGGGTGTTCACAAAACTCACCCCTTCAAGTCAAATCCCAGCACAGATGCTTGGGACTGCAGGAAGCTTCTTGCTCCTGCATGGCTGAGAGCTTCTTAGATAATGCATAATGTGGAGGAGACAGATAGAATGGAAAAAAGGAAGAAGAGAAAGCATGTACACACTAGGTGTGTGTTTGGTAAGGTTGAAGCTATTTAAATCAATCACATGTCAGTCAGTGATGTCTGCAAAATTCACAATTTTAAACAAAATATAGATAAAGTAGTTAGCAGTAAATCCATTTGGGAAATAAGTAATCAACTACTTGTCAGTCTATAAAGTCAGCATAGTGTGGGCTGCAATAAGTAAATAGTCCAGAAAACTAAATCTAGGTAGTAAAGGACTCAACCTTCAGGTCTACATATCTATATCTGATAATGACTTCCAGTAATATACTTCCTTTAGGTAAAACCTCCAGTGACTTGCAAGCTCTCTGTAATATATTTCTGCCCTAACAACAGTATTTAATTTGCATTTATTAATAATTTATTTTTCCCAAGCTGTATCTGTAAAATTTTAGGCTGGAAAAAGGAACGAAGGAACAGAACAGTTGGGTAATGAAAGAAAAAGCTCCTCTCCCTTCTAGGAGCACAAAAAAGGCTGCCCTGCTCCTGCTGCCCATCCTGGCAAGGCTGCCAGCACAGCCCAGTGTGACAGCAGTGCTGAGAGCTCAGCCCCAGCATGGGGAGTGGTGCCCAGCTGAGAGGGTGAGACTGCAGCCTGCCATCCCCTGGAGAATAATGAATACTGTCCTGATCAATGCATCCAGGCATATGCTGCTTTCTAAAAACCAGGGAAGATGAATGTCATGAGGGGTTTGTTATTGTTGGTTTTAATGTTTTTAATACCACAGTCTTCCAGCCAGGCTGCATTATCTCAGCAGGATCGCTAAGAGACCTGACATCACTAGTCATTCTCATATTCTAGCTAAAAAGGATCGGGTTCAAAACTGCACACACAGAGAAACAAAACCAGAAAGTCAATCAGAAAGAAAACTCCAGCATGTGATGGATGGTTTTTCAGTTTCTGAAAAACCATCTGGCAAAGGAAAACGAAGAGCAAGGGCTACACCACTTCATCAAATACAGCATAGTCAGGTAAAGGAAAGTGTCTCTAAAAAGGCAGATCTTATCCTGTTTAAACAGATCTTCAATGATACCAAACTATAAGGTATCTATGAGATGTGCTCCAGTGCTGGAAAGTATTTCCTTTGTCCATCTGCACAATTGTCCTTTGTTATAGGACAATACTGCTGCCAGGTTTAAACCTTGCAGGACTGCTGAAGATGAACATGTCCAAAAGAAGCTAAAGAGAGAACACAGGGACAGAGGTTTGAAGGATCTTGACCACATCTTCAAACACATGAGAAGCTTGACTGGTCCTCAACCTTCTTTTCTAGAGAGCCTCATCCAAAGTGGGGGAGCAAGGGCCAGGTACACAAATCCAGTTTCTCATTGTTTCTCTATCAGAAGTGATGGTAATAGATCTAAATTTAATAATACTGGTAGATAAAGGTATGATGCAGCCTGTGATATGGCCCTCTTTCAAATCTTAGCCCTGCTGGGCTGCTGTAATGTTTTCTCTACTTTACAGATATCAAAATGAGGCCCAGGGATATGACGAGCCAAAAGTCAATTCAGAGGAAATAAAAAATAAAAAAGGCTGGTGACCAGTGAAAGACACCCCTGGAGAGCAGAGCGCAGAATCTTAACAGTGTCTCCTTAATAGGGAGTCCATCCAGCTCCTATCCTTCTTCTACAGATGTGGAGTTTGTCACCTGGACTAAGGTGGGAATCAAGTTCAGATGGTGGCTCTCAGCCCAAAGTCTACAAAACTGTTTTTCCACTATGAGCAATAAAAGTTTAACACCATAACAGATTGAATGCAAAATATTCTGTAATGAAATTTTAAAAAATACTTAAAAGTTGAATGAACCTTCTCACTTACTAAATTAAAATCTAATCCTTTCAGAAATAAGGCAAAAATCAACCTTTTTTACCTTCTCTGCTCTTTGTAACTTGGCTTCAGGCCATTTTATTTTTCCCATCTAATCCATCTGGTTTCACTAGAAAGAGGACTGATTTGCACAACTCTAGTTTGATATCAGTACACGCTCTACTTTCTAACAATAAACAAGTTTTTCCTTATAGGTTTGTACATTTTCTGGTAGCTAGAGCACATTAGCATACATTTCCTCTGTAACTACAACAGCCTTTTGAGTGAGAGGCACTGATATACACTTGATGTACCCTGATCTCTGGAAGAATCTGAGCTCAGTGTCCACAATCTTAGAATATGACATTTTTGCAGAGTGGAAAGGGAAGCTGGTTGTTTTTTTTTTTTCACTTTTGTAAAAAAAAAAAAAAAAAAAAAAAAAAAAAATCAGGTATCTATTATAAGGTACCTACATCTATAAATTTGACTTAGGAACAACTTGTTAAAACCAGGGAATGGTATTCTTCAACTGTTTTTCAGTCTGGAGGCAGTTCAGTGGAAGAGAAAGATCCATCAAACTCAGCTGCTGCCTGAAGCAATTCTAAAGTGATTCTTCCTAACAAACAACCAACTTTCCCAAGAGATTCTGCTGCTTCAGCTAAAGGAGTTGAGAATCCCTCTCCTGAATACAAAACCCAAAGACAAACAGGGAGGAACTTCCCATTCTACCCGTTTATCAATCAAAAAACTCAGAGCAGAAAAATCCCAATCTGATGTTCTTGCCTGGTTTTCCTTGGGATGCCATATTGTTCTGCTGCACTGATATCAAACCAAGCTGCTTATATTACAGTCAATAAAATATGATGTAAAATCCAGATTTTTTTCAGCAGATTGTTCTGATAATAATAAAATCCCTTTTCTGAACCTTTTGTTGGAATTCCTGCTAGTTTTGTATCCAGTCATAAGCATCGGAGGAGGAGAATGGAATGGTATGGGAGTAACTAATTCATAGTATTTTCTAGTTCATTACTGTGTATTTGTAATACAAACATAAATATGTTAAACAGGATTAACACTTTAATATTAATAATCTATACTTTCATAATAAAAAATGTTATTACTGTCCATATCATACTGCCCCTATCTATCTTACATGCAGCAGCTTTGAAAGAATATGCTGTACAACAGAATGCTTTGACATTAGACTTTATCTTTTGAAAACTACTTTGTTGAATGAAGTCAGAGTGAAATTCAGGAAAGTCGAGTTAATCAAGAAATTTCTGCAGCTTTGGGACATTTTATTTCTCTTACAGAATATGGCACCTAAGGTAAATGTATGACTTTGTGAATGAAATCACAGTAGACTTGGAAGTCAGCAGAGTCATCCTCACTCCCTGAATTACCAACCTGGCTTTGTGTGAGAGCCAGGATTTGTATTTATATGTGCCACTGTCCTTTTAGACTGGAAAACTGGTGGCTGTCAGCAGCAAAGCACCACTCAGTAGCACTTATCTAGAATTACTGGTTCATTGAGATGTGCCATTCTTCACACGCAACATTAAACATGTATCTCATTTTCCTCCATCTCAAAACACCTTTCGCTTCTTAAACAAAACAAAAATAATCACCACAGCTGCATTATCAATTTTTCCTCTGTCAAACAAAACCATTGAAGATTAAACTAATAGTTTCATACCTGCACACTGAAAGCTGTAGGACAGATATGCCTATCTACATACTCTTGTCATATAATTGTAAATATATTCTTTTGTTCTGGCAAGCATTCTTGAAATAGCATTCAAATGAGCCAATGAATCTCATTAAATGCTGAAATGATAGTATAAAAACACCAGTAGATAAATTATTTCTTCTAATTAATTAGCATGTAGAGCTACAATGAAATGACGAGATTTATCACAGCCAAGAGACAACTGTGGATCAAAGGTCTATTCAAGAGTCCCCCACATTTGGCCCATACACTCTATGACTTCTGCACCTTCATAGCTACAGTCTGCAGATATGTTCAACATGCACATAAACCAATTTTTCTCCAGTTTCCTTCTGCAATTTTCATTCAGGCCTTTGGGAAAGATGATGGAAAAACTGAAGAATTCTTTTCTCCACATACAGCACAGCTGACATGTATCCACAGGAAGCCCTGATTAAAATGGACAAATGGGATGGCACCCACAGCAAGTACCTGGAGTGTTCTGCACAGAAACCACTGCCTCTATGGGCACAGCTTTGGCATCTGGCCAAACTCTTTCTTACAGGATGCCTTTCACCTACTTTTCTGTCCTAGGCCCACTGCTAGAACGTTCTACATCAATGTCAACCAATTATTTTGTTTCCAATTTATGTTTAAGAAGAAAAATCTTAAGAATTGTGTTTTGTTTGGGTTTAATTTTTGCCAATATTCAATAGGTAGAAGAAAGATGTGACAAGCCACTGTTCCATGTCCCACGCTCCCCTCTGCTTCCCCACCATAAAAACAAAAAAATGTTAAGAGCATTTTACAATAGAATATATTTTTATCATGCCAAATGAGACCCCCAACAGGGAGGGGAAGAAAAAGATATCATTTTCTTCCTTTCATTTTTCCACAGAATGCAAATAAATAGTCATGTTGGTTTAAATGTTGTGTCTTCTAAGGAGGGATTTTATATCAAGGGAACAAGGCAAAAAAACCCAAAACAAACCCAAACTAAAACAAAAAAACGACCTTGCAGTTTCAAGGACTAAATCAATTATATTAATGCAAATATTTCTACCATATATTATATTGGGGCATAAACAAAAATAAAGGCGACAGGCATAAAAACCAGTAAGGCAGAACGCATCTCTACCCAGAGATATATCTGATATCATATCTGATATTAGAAGAATACAGCTCTAGACCAGCAGAGAAATTGATTGAGCGATGTTATCTGAAACCAGGATTAGCAAAAGGGGAAAGAAAATGAGGAAATATGGGGGAATGGCCCATAATATCTATCTTGTGAGTCCCCAGTCCCATCAATCACCTCTGCTATGATTACACATTGCTGGAGAGAAATTGGGCTGAAATGTTAATGATCTCATGATTTACATTCTGCCAGAATCCTTTCACTTTCCTCTGCAGCCTCAGAAATAGCACATAAGCTCCAGAGTTCAGAAAAAGCTGGATGAGGGGAAATCACAATCTCTTAAAACCTCTCATATTTCACAGCACAGGTTGTTACTGTTTGTTCCTGCAGCAGTAGCACAGGAGGTCTCTTCTGCCGAGTACACCATAATAACTCTTAAAATGTTTCAAGGAGTTCAGATGTATTGGGGTGATCATTTTAATTCCTTCCAGAATATAAAAACTGGGACAGTGATAGTCAAGGTTTTTTAAAAAAATTAAAAAACCAACAAAAACCAACCCACAAAACCCCCTCAAATATCATAGGATATGTTCCATGTCCCAGCATCCCCATTTGTGATACAATAGTTTTGCAGCTGAACAAGGGAAGCTTATTCAGTGTGCTAATTAGAGGAGCAGTTGTTTTGTGTAGTGTGTTTTACACTTGGAATAATTTTCCATGAATACTTGAAAAAGGAACCCCTGCTAGTTTTTTGCTTCCTGAAGCATCAACTTGGGATACAGAGAAACACCTTAGAAAGGTGAGCACAATAATGACACAAAAGTGAGAAAGATGAATCAGAGAAAGGTATTTGAGAGACAGAACAAAGAGAAAGAGGGATGAGGAGCAGTCCAGGGAATATCACAAGAGGAAAAGGAAGATGGAGAAGGAAAGAACACACAACAGAACACACTGAGAAACATAACACTGAATTAAAATATAGAACAATGAGGGAAAATGAGAGGATAAATATTCAGAGAATGGAAGAGGAACAAAAAGGAAGAGTATTAAAACAGAAAATCTACAAGTAGGAAGGAATAATGCAATACATTTTGTAAGTTTTCTCTTCTACCCTTCCCTGCTTGGGATGGGACCATAATTGTCTTAGAGCCTCTGAAAACCCAACAAAATCAGTACCCTGCACCATCACTGAAGAAACCCTAATAAATGTGTATTCTAATAAATTTTAATATCTTCTAAAACATAGAAAATTGCTTCTTGTACCTCATAACTTTCTCAGAAGGGTGGCTGGTCAAGACTAATTTCCCACAGATGCTGGAAGTATTTCCCTACTTGACTTCCTTCTCCTACCCATTTGCTTCTTCACTTAAACAAATGAAGCCACTGAACCAAAAAATAATGTTCTACATTTTGAGCAGTTCCTCAGAGACTCTTTACCATTAAGGAAAATATAATGAACAAAGTTTCCATGTGCAGCAGGAAGGAAGCCAAATAGGAATCACGTGTCTTTGCAACTTCTTAGAAACAAGAAAATATACTTCAGTCTTTTTAGGTGGCACTAATACACCATATAAAAAATATAAACCCTATACCAACACTTAGTTGGTAATTTTGATCACATATACAGATTTTCAGCCCAATCCTTCTTGATGAGGAAAGTCCACAAAATGCAAGAACGCATTTGATTTTCTTTACTAAGTATCAAAACATAGGAATTGTTACAAGTTACTTTGGAAGTCAGATTTCTGCTGAAGCAAGCAAAAACTTTTTAAAAAAGCAAACCTAAAGGCAAATACAAGGATGAATCACCTGCTTTTGCTAGAATGAGACAAATCTACCCCACTAAAAATACTGAATCTCTTCCACATTGATTAATCAAGATTTTCCAACAGAACCACACACTAGAAAACAAATATAAGAGATGGCAAAGCATTCATGTATTCCCAATATGTATTGACTCAGTTTATACAGATTGTAACTAGGTGACTGTTGGTTATTTTCGTTCTTGTAATTCTATTTCTCATGAATCACACATGAATCTCTTTGAAATCTTGATTTACCTTAAACTTCCACTTCTTATTCAGTGGATTAGTAAAAGCATATAACTATTTATGCAAAGCAGAGACACCACTTTCAATGTACGTGCAAATGTGTGCATGCATAAAAATCTGAGTCACTGTGTATTTGTCTTTACTTAAAAGCCACTGTATTAATTGAAAAGAATTAAATATTTTCAAATAACTATTATTATTCAACATAGCTAGCACCAGCATTTGGAGCACGGAAGAGGTGGGTGTAAATTGCTACTAGATCACTTCATAATTGTTTATATACAAAAAAATGACAGCATTGAACAAGACTGAATTAATCTGTCTTTTAAATTAGTATATATTATCCTTTTATATTCACCTGAGGAAGAGCACATTTGAGGTGTAATTGGCTTGTTATTAGAAAAATCCATAGTCTTTTATTTCCCCTTCATTTTCCTTTTAACTTGAATACACAAGCACCTGTCAAATATCAAGATACCACAGTGAAACAAGCCCTGGTGGATACAAGTGAAAATACTGCTGAACATCTCAGAAAATTGGCCAATAATATACTGGCCAGTAATATATTTGTACTGAGGAAGTGCATTTGGCCAAGCCTGTAAAGCAGCTGATTATTTATACTATAATTTCATTAGGTGGATTGCTCTAGTTCACTTTGTGAGAGCAGGAGTGTTGATCCTGCAGGACTGAGTTGCTTTGTGGAGCAGTAGCAGGGACAAGCTGCTTTTCATGTCATTTGCTTACATCCCCCTACTGCAAAACCACTCAGATCTTGCTAATTAATAAGCTGATCAATGGCCGCTGAGTGGAAGAAATTCTCTCTCTCGTCTTCTCACAAAACTGAGCTGTAAGCAAAATTATAATTGTCAGTATAAAACTGAGGTGTCAATCATATCAACACAAAACTTCTGAAAGGAGATGAGTCACCAAACAGCAAAATCTACCAAAATGAATAACTAATGGAAAGCTCTTGAAGGGTTTGATCGTTGCTGGTTGCAGCCTCTGCCTTACTGTGCTTCCTGTTTCTCCCCAGGAATGTGGAGCAAAAAAGGAAGAAGGGGAACAAGAGGAAGAAGGCAGTAAGGAGACCTTATTTAAAATACATCTTCCAGAAAAGACACAGAGATGACTCATTTCTGGGTGTTAACACCACATAATGCTACTGATCTGTTTTCTCCACAGAAAACAGACCCAATGGCTGTGTGTGGAACTGTAGAAAGAAAGGAAATCTTCAGAAACCTTTGCAGCAAGGACCTGTGAACAGACGTGGTGAGCCAGGTGCTGTACACAGAAATGTGTGCTGGGGAGATTTCCACAATCTGCACATCAGATGCTCCCATGGCTCTTTGAACAAAATAGTGTTTTAATAGTGGTTTGTCATAAAAGAATTAGATGTAATGTTTATGGTGTTAACTATGGTTGTTAAATAACCCAAGCTGAAAGGAAAAAAAAAAAAAGAAAGCTAATTTCTGTATACCTAGTGTAGACTTCTAGGATTTTATGCAATGGTGCCTATTTTGCCCAAGGTCATGTTTCAACTAAAATTTAGTAATGCATCATTTGCTAAAATGCACGATAGCAAGCAAATGCTCATTGGACTGGAATACATTAGACTTCACAAAGGATCTGTTTCAGTTTACCTGTAACAAAGATTAAACACTGATTTAGTATTACATTATTTAAAAGGTATTTCAGTGTCTTATGCTCCTCTGAAGAAATTGTCAACTCACTATAAACTTTTCACAACATCAATCCAAGTTGAACTTTGCAGCAAAAAGTAGCCTCTTATGTAAGTGTTTGCAATGAATGCAAATACAAAAATTTGCATTTATGTCAGTACAACCTATGAATTCACATCTTGCAAGTCGTCACCAAGGCAATGTAGAGATTGTCAGAGCAGAGGTGAGAGGAATCACTCAACTGAAAACCTTCCCTTTTTTTTTGTGAATGTTTAAATTCTGTTTTCTTAGTGATCAGGCAAGTTCAGGAAGGTGGTGGTGGGTCCCTTTCCCTGCCTGCCTGTGGTAGAAGTCAGCAGGTAGGAGTGACTAACCTTACCTCACAACAGGCAACACAGCAGATATTATGGAAAAAGGTCCTGTGAGCAGTGAAAAACTGCTGAACACTGGACACTTTTGCACTTTGATTGGAATTATGCAACTGGGACTGAATTAAGCTATTCTGTAAACCCTGTATTTGCTCCTTGCAATGAATGTACATTTAGGGATGGATTCAGAGCTCAGAGAAATGCCATTTCAGTCTCTCAGCATCTCTTTTACCTATGCTGCAGTAAGAGCCATAACAAAGATGTAGTGTCACCTTTCTGTAAGAAGTAAGAACTCCATCTGAGAAACTTACACTGCTAAAAGGCAGTTTGTGGTATCAACGCTTTTTAATTGTTGTCAGAACGTTGTAAGGGTTGCTAAATGGCTTCATAACAGTTATCCAATACATAAGTTGTCAGAAACATTTTAAGAACTGCTGAATCATTCTCTGCAAAGTTTTGAATGAGTGAGCTATTAGGCATTGAAGAAATCTGTAGTAAACAAATTCACAGATGAGCATAAACTGGACTGGCTCAAATATTCTGTGGAATGAGATGACTGTTAACCATGATTCTTTTTTGTGGCACTACATCCAGTGAAATTACTTGTAAAATAATTAATATTACCTTTATCTTTCTTGAATTGCTTGTGTGACAAGTTCCTAACTATGGTTCCGGCTATTACGCTTCAAACAGCTTTTATTTGATTATGCTGACATAAAAAGTAAACTGTTACTGCCAAGATTTTAATCAGGATGGGCAGCAAGTGGAGCAAATCAGTTTGAGTTCATCCTATCTACCCCTTAAACTCCAGCCCACAGAGACAATGGCAATATTGGGAGTGTTGGGATTTGCTCCTTCTTGCTGGGGCGAGAGGATGTGCATGGAAGTGCTTGGTGCAAAAATGAGGCTCAGAAAAGGGCTTCTCTCCCAGTCAGCTGTTTAAATAAAAACATAAGGCCCTCATTTGGTCTTTTTTATACAATAACCTGAAATGATAAAACTTTGGTTTAGCCTCATGGTTGAGTAAAAATAGGTCTGTGTCTGAAACAAACACTCCATGGCAGTACTGGATTGTCACAGGGAAGCATTTTGTTGTTTCACCTGCCAAATGATGACTTATCTGCATTTCAGTCCCTCCAGTTCAAGACTGTTGAGCTATAAACATGACAATTTAGGAAATTCTGTGTAGAAACAGATGTTAATTCGAGACCAACTTGATTACTCTCTTTGAGGTAGAGAAACACACAGAGAACTGCTAAAGAAAAAACCCAAACAAACCTGAAGGTTCTCCATCCTACAGAATACAGCTCAGTAACAGCTCATAAGGACAGATGGAAGGCTCTTCTCTCGCTCAACACAATTACCAAGGAAGCAGCCTACCCACGCTTTTGCTTCAGAGTTTTGGAGGATGCAGCTTTCCCCATTTATCAGCCTCCCAGATACACATCCTGAGTTAGATTACTGAATTAGATGCACTGAGGATGGCAGTGATCTCTAAATATTCTGACTTTTACAAAAGTAAGACCAAATTGTGTTTCTGCCAGTCACGTGCTCATTCTGCTAGGCAGCTTTTGCATCTAATAAAACTGATGTCATAGGTAGACTATAAATCATGGACTGAAACTGAAGTTTTGTCCCCAACCTCAGGTCACAACAAAATGTTATAAAGAAAAAATTGATAAGAAAAGGAATTAAAACCCCAAACAAGATCAATGCTTTTAATTTTATGCTGCAAATACTTAGTTAATCCTTCTTTCTACCTTCCATATCTCCCTCCTCCTGCAACTTTTTGCTAATGTTTTATGTTGCTGAAAGGAAATTTTGATACTAACAATAAGATGTCAGAAAATAATTAATATTTTGTGTTTTGTAACCGACATGATCCTTTCACATTTCAACCAGTTCCTGGGGTGCAACTGTAATAGTGCCAAACTTGGTGACAGAAATAACTAATATAAAAAGAAAAAAAATAAAGAAGAGAGAACAGTTAGGTGATGTGTGGCCAGAAATCATTTGACAAGAACCTTATACCTCCCTTAATTTCACTCCTTGTTATAAAACAACAGTGCTAATAATATTTCTTGAATAATTTAGCTTCTATAACATAAGCAGGAGACCAAAATAACGACCCAGAAAATAGTATTTTTCTTCCTCCTCTATTGTATTCAATGGTACTGCCTCACTCTACAGAATAATTTTAATTACGTTATGCTTTTTGAGCTAATTGCTAAAACACTTCTAAATAAGCAATCTAGTGAGGAAGGCTTTAAACAGCAGTTAAGACAGCTCTCCATGTGAAGTCCAAGTAGTACAGGGGTGATATGTAATAGTAGATATTTCAGGGCACAGCAGGATTAGAGAGTGACAGAAATCCAGAATCAACATGAAAGATCCTAACTGACACAGGATTACTACACCAATGTGAGAAGGCTTGTTTACTGGTTTAACTGCTGGATGTATAATTTCTATAATTAGAGTCTGATCGGCTAAGCAACATTGCAATGCAGCTCCAACACCCTAAAGAAATTTTCGACAGGCTATTAAAGAATGATTTATGAAGCAGGCTTTTGTTCAACCAAGTGATTAGAATTTAATAGCGTTGCCTACTTAGTGTTGAACTGGACATAACCAAGCTGAGAAACAATAAACAAGCAGGGGAAAAAAATAACAAAAAATAAAAAAAAGGGGGAAAGAAAAGAAAAAAAAAATTACAATATTTTCTGTGCTGGAGCTGTAAAGGGAGTCATGGTAAAGCAATCAAAAAATATCAGCCTTCCATTAGGCAGTGTCTCACCTAAAATGTTGTGCTGAACTGCTGAAGGATTATTCTTTCATTTGAAAAAAAAAAAATCAGAACTGCAATATGATGCAGCAAAGGCTGATGTTCATTCCTGAGGGTTGAGGAAAGGCAGAAGGAACACCTAAAAAATAAGCACTGTTGAAAGGGGAAATTCTTCCAGTGTTATACTTTAGAGGGCCTTTTTAAAATTATTTTTGGCAAAACAAAAGATAAGGGAAACAGAAAGGAGAAAAATATTTAAGGCATCTTAGAGCTCATGGTAACTTTTTTCTCCCTAAACAAACTTTCTTACTAAGTGGTGTCCTGTCAGTTGTCAGACAATTCTGAGACCTGATTCCCATTAACTTTAATGAGAGTCAGAGTGTGCTTGCAGGTCATTTGACCATTAGCACACATTTCTGTTGGGAAGAAAACTGTCTTATTCATGCAGCCCCCTATAACAATGAATGACAGCGAGTCCACTTAGTACATTTCTGATGGGGCTGTTTCAAAACAACTCTGCATTCAGGAAATGATGGGTGTGGAAAGAATATCAATTCAACAGAAACAGGCTCTGCTCATTAGCTGATGGGTTTGAAGCACAGATTTTAGCTGAAAAAGAATGTACACAATTGCAAGGGAACACCTACTACACCTACAGGCAGCATTATGGGATGTTTTTTCAGAGAGCTGCGCGTGCTCAGGAGTAATCAGTAATATGCCAAGAAACAAAACCACTGAAGTTTCTGCAAAAGCTTTAGGAACAATCTCACTGAATCCCACAAAACAGCTCTGAGCAGGTACCTGGATCACTCCAACACTCTGTAGGTACAATAGAGAAAGTCTCTGGAGTACCACCAGTAGGAAGAGGAAAAAAAAGATACAGTAAGTGAACAACATTGGGATAATTTTTTGAAAATTTGTCTCTAAACTTTTCATTGCCTGCTACACCACGTGCTTCATCCTAGCAGTTGTCTTCTTGATTTCCTACCCTCATAATTCTCTCATTTCTTGTGCAAGACAAAGGGTTTTAGGAAGGACCGAATGCGATTAGCCAAGCTGGGCTAAGAAAATCATTCTGTACTTCATGAAATTGCTTGAAAATGGGTGTGAGATTGGCAATATTTGTGCTGACAGAGATCAATGAAGTATGACATTTGTTGATGTGAAGATGCATGAAAACTTCACCGGAAAATAGAGTCTTGATAAGATGACCTTGATGAACATGTTGAACAGAATTAGAGTTGTAAAGGGCAATTTGGGAGAAACACAGAGAGGGATGATATTTTTAAGAAAGTCAAAGTTGCAAAAAAGGCAGTCAGCATCCAAACTGAAGATGAAAGTGAGAGCATCTGAACGAAAAAAAGAGGTATAAAGAAACAGCAGTGACAGTAGGACACACTGGGGACTTAAAGAGAAGGAAGGAGGGATGGTGGTTCGAAACTTTTACAGCAGTTAAGATAGTTAGATTGATTGAAAGAAAACAGCAGTGCACTGTGGCCCAGCTTCCAGAATGCATGTGGAAAAGACAGATGACTCATGTGGAAAGAAAACTGGAAAAGTCAAGGTAATCGAGGAGAAACCAGAAAGGAGAAAAACACACGAGCAAAACACTACTTGTAATTTTTATAATAGACCAATAAGCAAACACCAGATCCATGTTTCTCCATGCCTGAGGCATCAGCATATGCTCCTGTCCCAGAGGACTGAGCCCAGGCTGTCAGCTCCTGTAGGAATCATAGCAGAACATAACTGAAGGATAATTCAGTCTGTTGTTGGATGCTCAGTAGTAGTGCTTTAGAGCTGGAACATTTCTGGGAAGAAGTGTACAACACAGTACTCAAAGTATGTTGTTTTCTCTATAGGGCAGAAGGGATTCTATACTCAAATAACTAAACATGACAATAAAGCAGAAGGAAACTAAAAAAGTCTTTTTAAGGGCAGTAATGACATGACCTGCTGTTGTGATTCTAAGTGTGCAGATGAAAAATGTTAGAAACAATTTTTAGGGAATTTGAAGTTTGAATGAGCTCCTCAAAGACCCCTTCCATGAACTGCTTTTCAGAACTGCAGACCTAATTGTCTTTGAGACACACAAAATTTATCACTGACTTCGTAGACAGCATGTTAAATATAACCATGTAACATATTATTTGCTGTCTTTTTTGTTTCATCAACATCAAATGAAACACAATTATTCCTCTCCTGAGAGCCTCTGAATTGCTTTTGACATAAATTAAAGTCTTCAGTTACAGAAAATCCAACAATGTTAGCAAAAATATGAATGTACACTCTATGAACAAAGAAAATCCAAATATGTTGATGATGACAGATACTCATATGTTTGACCACAAGTTCACATAGCACAAAATATCTTGGAAAATATCCTAACAAACAAGTAGTGGCATTATTAGAAGAGATATTTAACTCAAAGGTAAATTTAGAATGCAGACTTTCTTTATTAGAGATGCCTTTCTGCTTCATCACTAAAATTTTAACTTCTGAAGTGAGAAGTACATCTTAAGTTATAATAATTTGTAGGTAAGTCTAAACTAAACATGGATGAACCCCACCTCCATTTATGAAGGGATAATGGAATCTGAGGCTATTTTTGCAAGTTTTTTCAAATGCAAATTTTAAGGCTAGAGATGAAAATAAAATCATGCTGCCACCAGAAGAGAGTGCAAAACTAACTCAGGCTTGTCACTATTTTAAGAGTTTACATGAATGTGAAACAGGGCAGGATGCAAAGGTAGGGAACTTTGTGAACTAAACTTTCTCAGTCTGGGAATTGTGGGTCCCATAAATGGCACTTAAAGGAGAAGAGAACATGAAATATTGGGGAAAAGTGCCTTTTAGAAAGCCATAGCAAATTGACTGGCCAGGCACTTTATATATATATATATATATATATATGTAAACACTGCATGGCAGAGCTGTCTTCTGTATATCAGCCTATTGCCCTAGGAAGAATATCATGCAACTTGTTATTAACAAGCCTGTATACACCCAAGACTTCTCTCTAATCTTCAATGAGCATTGATTTTCTCAGAGGAGTTACCTGACACCTGAGAAATGTCTGAAGTTATTTCTTTAGTGTCAGAACATCCACAACACATCTGCTGTTCCACCAATGTGAAAGATGCAGCAATTTTTACATCACGGTTTGATGCTTATTTGTTTTCATAACAGACATCTAAAGTGCTTTGGGCTCTGTCTAAACAAGATAAAAAGCATAGAAGTGTGGTCTGCTATTTGACATTGTGTAAACACTGAAGGATCTTTCATTATGACCCAAATTTTATATCAACTTTTGCTCTCTCAGCTTCTTTTTTTTTTTCCCCTCCTCAAAGTTTACATCAATAGAAAATAATAAACTACTAGAATAACATACCTAACATAACACCCAGTCAGCAGGGAGAAGTAGCCTTTTATTTAGCTGCTGTGAGAGGCAAATCTAATCATACAGAAAGGACTGCAGCCAGATAGGAAAGAGTGCTGGATATCAGTGATTCAGTACAACGAGCAGGACAGGCAGAGGATCAAGCCCAGCCAATGTGGGTTTGTGAAAGGCAGGTCCTGCTTGACCAGCCTGATCTCCTAATCCAGCTACGCAAACTAGGGGCACATTTCCTGGCACCATCATCTGACACACAAACCTTTGCTATATTCACAGAAATTAGATGTTAGATGCCTCAGATGTGATGGTGTGGCAATCCACACTCTTGTAACTAGTTCCTCCATCAGGAAGGGATGCTGAAGGAAGCAAAATGACAAAGAGCACTTACTCTGTGAACCTCCTTTGAAAACATGAACATAGGTTTTTGTGATTTCACAGACCTAAGTGGGGAAACAGAAGAGTGGCTTTCATCTATATTTTTCTCAGTGACCATTCTAGTACAAGAAAAGACTCCACATAGTGCTTCAAATCTACGAGCAAGCAACAGAATGAAATGAAAAACTCACTTTTGTTCAAAAACAGCAGGTAAAACCACTGTAGACACAAGCACAATCATGTGAAAGCTACTAGTGTCAGGCTACCTTAGAACCCCTTTGTCTACACTAAGATTTAAAACAACTAGGCCATAAAATACAATTTTCATTCTGAAATTTTTTAATTATCTGAAAAAAAAAGATGGAGCAGAATGAAATTCAAATAGCAAGAGTTGACACTATGCACAGTAATAAACACAGTAGATTGAATACTTTTTACCTTCTCTATAAGGAGGAGAAAATTCAGATAGATCAGTACTACCTGCCTACAGTGGCTGATATGGGCAGCATTAGGTTTGTTTTCTGGTGTTGCTGAAGCAGTCCTTGAACATTCCCAGCAGTGCCATGACAGGGCCAGAGAGAAAATTTTTAATGACTGTACAACCAGAAATGTTTTGCATGATCTACATCTTAATTGCTCCTGTTCCCAAAGAACAGAACATCAAGTCTTACAACACACAGCAGGGGACTGAAGACTCCCTTTAGAAAACTTATGATGTAAATATAGGACAACAAGGACCTTGAAACTCATTCATACAATTGCCTTTCAGAGTAACACTTCTGCTTCAGTTGCAGAAATACTCATTTACTGCTATTATTATTTAAATGAATTTTTTATTTTTTTTTTTAACTGTGATATCACTTCATCTAGAGAAAGTGTCCATCTGGGTAGTCCTATGAATTAAATCTTAAAATAATGCATAAGAATAACACCTTTTACTCATTAACCAACAGAACAACTGTTAAGAAATTGTCACTGCCCTCAGAGTTTTGTTTGACTATTCTTTTTTGAAAGTACAAAAGTAGATGTGAAGTTTGTCAGCAGCTTACATGTGTCCAAGAGAGACACACTAGGAATACCTGGATTTTTTATGTCAACTTCGGTCTTTTAGGCTGCTTTTTAGGCTCTAACAAGTGCAGTCATCATTAACTGGGCATCAAATCTCCATCCTCACATGGAGGTTTAGTCCTCATCCTCATGGTTTGGTCAGAACTCACCCTGACCAAGTGCTACCCCTTTCCTAAATGATATTAGAAATTAATGGTTAAAACACAGGTTTTAGTTACTGAGAAAATAAAGTCTTCCAAAGAGGGAAATGAAAGGTCACTAGTCTTAAACAGATGACATTATTGTTTATGAAGTGCATACAAACAATCTGATGTGGGAAGCTGTATCAGCATCTCTTTGCTCTAAATAAAAACTTTGGTGAGAACTGTATTAGTATGGTTCCCTTTAGGTTATCTTTCCCTTAGTTAAATACTTTGTCTCAAAAATCTTGGAGTTTGATACAGTTTCCTGTTGCACAGGATAATCCTCCAGGTAAAGAAACCTCTCTTTTGGATTTCATTGAGTTGAAATAAAGCCTGTTAACATTAATCCAGTTTCTCCTGTTCCGGGTTGGAATGTTATTATTTTTAGATGAGTTTGTCAAATCTTTTTAGATATGTAATATAAATTTATTCCTTCATTATATCTATATCCAGTCTTATTTGTGCTGCATTAATTCCCTCAAAGTCAAATCTTGCTTTGTTTATGAGATTAGTGGGCATTGATTTCAAAAGCTTAAGACAGAAAAATACCTGCACTTAATGGAACAATTGTACCAGTCCCACTCTGTCTATAAAGTATATATCAATTGTAAAGACATCTTCCCTACCCCCTTCCCCTGCCTTTCCCCTCCTGCCTTTGGTAACTGAATTAGCTATGCTGTTCTTCAGATAACTGCATGCTTTTCAAATAAATGCTTACTCTCTGACCCTTCTTTAAGGCTGATTTTATCTTTTTTTTCCCTTAATTTGTTTCAAACTGAACTTTACCTGACCTCACATTTACAGTGATTGAAATCTTTATAAGCCGAGCAAGATGTTTAATTTTGTCTTATTTTAAAAGGTTTATTCCTGCAAAAGATACTTAAGGGAAAGTTACAAGCATGACCTGTTATCTTCCAGGCCAATAGCTTGTTGTGTGTGATTCTGAATGTTTGCTGGGGTGCAAGAACAAGCAGCAACCAAAATGCAATGTTAGCAGACACAATAAATCCCTGTATTTCATCCATAATATCTTAGTGGACTGGAAGTGAGTACCATGTAGTCCTCTACAAATTTACACAGCTGTAACAGCCTAGAAGGTTTGAAAAACTGTTTGCTTACCACCAAAGCCTGAAAACACCTCTATAACCCCTTTGGAAACT
The DNA here is from genome assembly GCF_036250125.1 of Pseudopipra pipra. Taxonomy (NCBI): domain Eukaryota; kingdom Metazoa; phylum Chordata; class Aves; order Passeriformes; family Pipridae; genus Pseudopipra; species Pseudopipra pipra. The sequence goes on from NC_087561.1 coordinate 4,142,422, forward strand.
TCATATCCGGTGGAAAAACGGAAGCCAGAACTAACGAGCCACAGAAAGGAAAGAGGAGAGATCAAGAATATTGATATTCCCAGTCATGTCAAGAATCTAGAAGCCACCAGGATATATTTCTAGATGACCTTCAAAAGTGATTCACCAAAACATCACCCCAAACCCCACACTCCAGTTCAACACTGACTTCATGATAAAAAAACACCCCATACCCATTAGGCAACAGAGATTTTTAATCACAAAATTCAGGGTAGGAAAGGACCTCAGGGATATCAGATCATCTGGTCTAACCTTTCTTAAAAACACACCTAGACAAGACCAACACCATATACATCTAAATATTGGAAGTGCCCAATGTTGGGAAATCCATCACTTCCCTGGGGAGATTATTTCAATGGTCAATTGTTCTCATCAAAAATTTTTTTCTTGTGTCCAACCGGAATGTCCCCAGGAGTAACATGTACTTATCATCCCTTGTCTTTTCCAAACAAACTGTAAACAAACACACTTTTAATCAAATGATAAAATTTACATTTCCCTAGAGATGAAGTCAACTTTTATAATCCTTAAAATGGTCTTTCACAGGGAAAAATACAGTTCTCATTTCTACTTTCTACTGGAGTCTCTTTCAACAGATAAAGAGGAGAATCTGTGCATATTACTTGGGTAGGTTCTAATTCAGTTACATAAACTAATTACATTTCCCAGCAATATACTCTCTGAAATACTGAAATAAGGTTTTAAGCAAGCATATTTCATGAGGATCTAGATTTAATATGCATTAGCTGAACCAAATTAATTTACTGTTAAGTGTAAAATAACAAACTCCAGTATAAAATAATTAATAGTCTACTTAGCTTAAAATATGGACACTATTTATTCCAGATTTAACAGTGCAGTAATTCTATGCCAATAAAATATACAGTAACTTGTTTGCTTTAACTACAATTTTAAATACCAATTAAAGACGCTATTTAACACTATCAGACCATGTCTCACGATATAATATGCATTTATTATAAAACAAAATACTAAAAAAGTAGAAGAAAACAAAACCAAACTACCATGTTGTCTATGAAGACTCCAACCGAAAACATACCCCTAAAAGTCTTGCATTTCTGTTTTGTTTAGGAATATTTTTGAGAAGTTACCACTTCTCAGATATTCAGAGGTGCTGCAGTAGTGACTGTCCAACAGGAACCAAAGGTAGTTCCATGGCTGCTGTCATCCAGCTGTGAGTAAAACCCTGACTCCAAGGACATGAACTGTGAGCAGCTACACTGATGTGGAGTGGGTTTTTTTCCTTTCTGTCCTGATGATGTGTCAGCATCGTGACAACTATCCTGACTTATTTCTGTGTGACAAAGCAGACTATTGGCTTTCACTTCTGCTATGAAAACTGAATTTAATCTCTGCCCGTCCACCACAAACTCAAAGTCTGGCTCACATCTTAGCGAGCACAAAACATTTATCAACAGTGTATAAAACTCCTGCATGGGTGACACTCACGTCTAAGCTTTAAGGCCTGCAAGGCACTTATAATGCTGTCATAATGAAAAAGTACAAATGTTATAAAAAGCCCTCTATCCACACTTTATTTTGATGTTGTTCCAGCACACTGAGACAATTTCATAGACCTCACCATAATCCACACATACCATGTTTGGTGATAGCGGATAGTAGTGCCAGAGTTTTCGGAGTTGTCATCGTTTAGTTTCTCACTATTTTGTTTCTGAACTCTTTGGAACTTTTCTTTTTTTCCTTCAGTCTAGACATTGGCTTTGAATGTTAGAGACTGCAGTTTGGAAAACTAAGCTAATTATTGTTAGATCTCAGTACACAAGGTCATTAACCCAAATAAAGGAACCAGACTACAAAAATAATGTAGCAGTTTTGTTTATCTATGGCACATTTGGAGGCACCTGCAACAAGACGCTTCTTTTCATTATTTTACTTCATTATTATTTGCACTTATAGGTACATAACTATATACATACTCTGTCTAGAAAAAAATTAGGCATTATTGCTCAAGCAAACAAGTGGCTGCAGCATTATCATCAGAAGAAATGCATTTGTATTTTCCATCTACCTTCACCAGGGCAACCTAGGCTATTAATGCACACTGATTCTCACACAGGTTTAGAGTGCTGACAGCATTTTAATAGAGATTTTCTGTTTACATTCACATTGACCTTACACACTATCAGAGTCCACTTTATTGTTCTGCAGTGATTTTCTTAAATAGAATAAGAAAATTCAAAAAGCTGCCATCAAAATTAGCCAGTTGCTAATTGCAACTGTTGAGAACTCGCAATCACTTAATTCTTTTCAAAGCCAGTTAATCATATTGTCCACATATGTCCTGCATTTCAGCTTACCCTGAAGTCTATTCTTCTCATACATTCCCTTCATGTGTGTAAATGTTTTAAACCAAGAGCAGATGTAGGTTTGCTCTTGGTCATTATGCATATTTTTCCATTCTTGATTAGGTGCACATAAAGGGTTTTCTAGTTATATTTTTTATTGTAATTTTTAACTTGTAATAAAGACTCTAAACCACATCAGATTTCTATATGGTCATTCTGGCCAAGCAATTATCTGAGCAAGATGCACTGTATATGCACAGTGCATATAGCCTTCACTGAAGTTCTATAAATAATCAAAAAATAAAGCTATCAAAATCATGATGTGCCTCAACATAAAAGGCTTAAATCTGGCCAATGAGTTATGCACAATGAATAATGCAAACAGCTCTATTCATATGCACAGTGCTGTACAAAATTTAATTTAAGAATTTAAGTATTTGCCTCTTGTGTGACTTTTCTGCCTCTAATTTAATATAATTTCCTTTCTCTGAGAAATTACTGCAGCACATTTTGACATCTGCTCTTCAAAGAATTACAGGGAGGGTTATTAAAAAATATACTTTAGAGTGTTTTATATAAACCTGCCCATTTCTATCAGACTCTACAATAATAATTTTAAGTTATGAGGGAATACTTTTCATTTCATTCATATTCATTAGAAGTGGGCAGATATCAGAAATATGTGGGTGACTAAAGGGAGCTCCAAAATTGAGAATTAATGTCTACTATAAATTGCTGCAGGGAACAGAAATGGAAAAAGTAGAAGCACTCTTTACACTAAATAACTTTTAGGAGAGGAAACGGCTTCTAGACATCTTGGAGCTGACTGTCCATTTTAGAAATTGCCTTCAGTGCTTGAATACTAAGTATTCTCTTGGCTAACAGAAGCAAATCAGGTAAATAGTAATTTTAGTAATTTTTAATTCTAATCACTAATACCAATCCATCAGTGTTTCATAAAGCATTTTACAGTCAAAATTAATTTGTCTCTGTTTGGCCAAAAGATAAACTGAGATCCAGCAACTAAGATAGACAAACAGAAAGCAAAGCCTATTTCCTTGTGAGTTACCCATGTGTGTCTGTGTTGAAAATCAAAACTACAAGAGCAACTATGAAACTTTATCCAAAGGAAAAGCAACACATTCACAAACTGCTTCTGAAAAAAAAAAAAAGGGGGGGAAGTGTCTGATGAATCAAAGAGAAACAAAAAAATAATTTTATTACATTGTTCACTACCCATAATATGATGTAGCAGATGTGAAAGGCAGCAATTTGAAATGTCAATGTATTACAAAGTTGTTTCAGGAACTGCAATGTAATATTGGCTCAGATCAATACACCTGAGAAAAACATCTCCTGCAAGAAAATTGTGCAGTCAAAATATATTTGCTGGCATTGCTTATTACATGCATGTTGTATTTATTAAATGAGTAATCACTATTTGTGTTTACGTAACTACAAACACTGCCAACCATTTTGAAGGTAAATGTGAAAAAGAATGTCACCTGCAGTAGAAACCTCTCCAGTTTACCATCTATCCCTCTCAGTAAGCCTATTTAATTTGACAGTAGCTGTAACTGAGGGTTATATGTCCTGGAGAATAAATATTTTCTAAATGGAATACAGAAACCTGTTTATGAAATTAACTCAGTCCTTCAGGGGATGAAACAGGACTTATTTCCAAAAGAAAATATTTTTAAGCACACCACTGTACTTCACTTGCAAAGAGACCATCTTGCAAGAATCAAAGGAAAAACTTGGCACTGGGAGAAAATTTTGCTGTATCACTAAACTTTTCTGTCAAGTCTGAAACCATCACAATCTCAGAGAATACTTTTATTCTACATGAAGTCTCATATCACCACTGTATTTTCTGAATATCCTGTCCAACTCTATACAGAGATTCAGTGATTGACCTATTCAGTAAATTCCTAATAAGGACTCATTAATATATTTGCCAGATACCAAAACTGCTCTCATTCTAGAGAACAACCCAATTCTCACACAGAGGTAGGAGTATCTTCTGCAGAGGATGAAAAAACTCAGGACATTGTAAGAGCAACTAATGCTACAGTAACATACTTCAAATGTCATTAAAGCATTACAAATTTAGAGTAACCATATTATACACTAAACAGTCTCTAAGCAAGGACATTTTTCCTTAAGGATAAATGGGTAATGATCCAAAAATTACAGAGATAGTTTGCAATAATTGACTTTTTAACATACAAGAAATCAGAGAGGCACAGAGATCATCTACAAAACCAGATGCCTGCAATATGTTAAAGTAGTTCTATTTATATATGACATTTTGGTGAGGAGTATTCAAAATATGCTTCAGTAGGTACACAGTCCAGTTCAGCATATTTATCAAACTCACACTTCATTATTTCAGTAAGATACCACAGGGTCACGTACTGCATTCGAGGCCAAGTCCTGCAAAATGCTGAGAACCACAAAAGGTTTTTTTTCTAGCTCTAGGAGGAACGGAGGGAAAGTATGTCATGTATTATTTTTTGGTATTTTTGCTGTTAAAGGAGATGCTCAGTCCTGCAAGACTCAAGTGGAAGTTGGCAGGTGGAGAATGGTAAATGCAAAGTTTTACCGTTTTGTGTATTATCACTTTACTGAACACAAGAACCACACAGCAGCTCTGCACCTTTCCATACAGCTACGACTTCCACTAACTCCTCAGTTGTTCTTTGGATTTGAGCTAAAACATTGAGGTGCAAACCTCCAACATCAGTCTTAAAGGGGTCTGATTTTCCCTTTTATTAATTACTGCCTTATATACTCTTATCACATGAGTATTTAAGGGATTTGATTTTTTTTAAGGCTTCCCCTCCTTCTGATCTGTTCTATTTTGTGTAGTAGTTTTCCTTCCAAGTATACATCATGCTGCAGAGGATTGCTCTGGAGATGCAGTATCAGGAAACTACCTGACAGAGAAGATTAATGTAGAAGACTGTTTGAACTGTTATTGCATACCAAACAGAGTTCCTTGCCCTCCTTTCATCACTAATTCCAGGGCAAAGAACTCCTTTACTCATGGGCAATTTTAATCTTCATATAAATTTCTCCTTTCACTTTCCTTCAAGAGATATGCCTCAGTAGGTTTTACTTGGATTCTTATGGTAACTGTCTTGTCTTTTCACCATTCATTCTTTCTTCATATATTTTCCTCCAGCCACCTCTTTTAATTTCACTTATTTCTTTTTTTTTCCCCTGACCTAATTTTCATGGAACAAAGGGCTCCCAGATAGACAAGAGTGAAATAATAATTACAAAATCCTGAAATAGAAAGCACGTAGACTCCTGTCCCATTTTGCCATGGTATTTTATTTATCAACAGCAAGAAGTAAAATCCTGATCATACTGGAATAATAAATAGTTTCTGCAAGTTCATTAATAAAATCACATCAACATCAGAACATCAGCCTCGTGATAACACCAACATTGCTCCACTTCTAAGTGACAGGTCAGAAAACTTCCCCTTTAATCAATCATTTTCACTCTTAACCTGTTTTGCCTGTCTCCAAAGCCTATTCTTTCAATTCCCATTACATTTCTTCTCATTTAGATATATTTATTATTCTCATTATTTTATTTCTTTTGGTTAGTACCTGACATCAGAGAGCTCCAGACAAAATTAAAATAATTTTAGTGAATGAAGAGGTACAACAGGCTTCTCCTAGTTATTTTATGCTGATCTAGAAACATCTATGTCTAAAGAGAAAATTTAATCCCCCTTAGGCTGCACATATCTTTTAGTTTCTCAGTGGCATACTGAAATAAGTAATACCCACTATAAAAAGTAGCAAACATATTTAAATTAATTACATGGAAGATGTTACTTTCAACCAAAGATGCTTCAAATTAAGTTTTGGAGAGTATTGTGCTTAATATACAGCAAAAATTACTGTTGATATTAATGATGGTATTCTCTCTCCACATTAAGGGGAGATTTGCAATGCTTTATGTGTCCCAAGACAATCTCCTACAATTTTACTTTTTTACCAAATAAGCTTGGGATCAGAGCTGTCTCAGGGATTAGCCCCTATACTGTTAGAATACATATGTCCCACTCATGGTAGTTGTTCTGAGCTGCAAAGCTCATCCATAGCCCAAGTGTCCCAATGTGAGTATCTGGCCTAATTACAAACTCTGCTCCTCGTATGATCACCCCTTAATCTCTAATCTAATTAATTTATTTTATGGCCCCAGTTTACCAGTCTCAGATCTTCTCAAATCTCATTTCACATTGGCCAAAATGTAAGTTTCTAGGCTTCCCCAAAAGCATATCACTTATCCATCATAAACATAGGGGTTTTTTCCCCCCCCCCATTTTTATACTCTGCATTATATTCCGTGGTATTTTGTGTGATTTTCTTTCATTGTTGTGTTCTCATATCTACTCATTTAAATTTACCACAGCATCATTGTTCTGCTATTGCTTTTATATACCTATAGTTCACACAATTGACCCTGTAACATTTTAGTGAAAACCAACAATTTTTATCTATAGAAAGACACTTCAACCTCTAAACTACTAAAATTACTAAATTACTAAGAAATGCAGTGACTGAGATGGGCTGTTTTTTTCTTTTAGAGAAGAGAAGCGCTTACATTCCTAGGAGAACAAAGCAGTTGACAACTATATTTATGCTGAGTCAGTCTGATTTCTCTGAAAATATGCATTTCGTGAATTTAGTAAGATCTATGACTCAAAATCTTCAAATGTACCAAGAAATAAATTTTAACACTGATAAAATTCAATTAAGATTAGAAAAACAGGTCCTGCAAAGTAGCAAAATCCTTCTAAAAAAGAATAACAAGTATCAGGACAAATACATTCAACAAAAGACTTCTAAGTGCTGAAATAATAGCAAAAATACCAGATCATGAGAAAAAGAAAAGCTAAAGAAAGAATCAGGATCCAGTTAGAAATCTTTGTAACATATCAGGCTTGTAGATATTTTTCTCTAGAACACCTGAACTCTGTCTGCTTTGGATTAATGAATCTTGATCTAAAGGAAGAACACTTATTTTGTCAGATAGGTGGCTGAAAGTCCCAGTAATTGTATTATTGCAGTAGAGGCATTTTAACAGGTTTTTTTTGAATGAGTAGCAGATATATTTCTCCCAAATAATTTTTCCTCTCTCCTAGCAGGAAAGTAACATCACAGAATTCTTCTAAAACTGTATTTCCTTGCTTGATTCTTGGGAAAGAGTGAAGCAGAGAAAACAGAAGGGAAATCTGGTGCATGAAGAATTGAACACTGTAAAAGTTTTACAGAATTTGCTTTTACACAACTACGGAAACAATTCCAGCAAAAGAGTGATATTTGAGCATGTGAAAAAGAATTTATGCAAGAAGGTCTGGAAAGTTGATAGGCTTGCAAAGTATATTTGAAAGAACAGGTTTATTTCCTTTGTTTTAATTTTCTTTTCCCATCAGCAACATCTTCCAGACTGGTAGCAGAGAAGATATCCTGCTCTAGATTTGGACAAATAACTTTGAACCACAGTCTTTATTCATGCACAAGCCTACTCAATGTCCTGTTGAAAATGTCCACTTACATTAGAGGACCAACTTTGACCTAATTACAGTCTTAGACATATAATTTGATTTAGTAATACTAAGAAATATGCTTTACTTAAGCTAACCAAATGAAGCAACCTTAATCTTTGTGATCCATTGATCTGATGCTTACTCAGGAGAAAATCTGATGAGAAATTTCTTTGCTCATCTTCACTACATTCCTGTCCAACACCTGCATACTTTGGTTTGGAGGCTGGAGGAACACCCTGAAGGAATCCATCAGCACCAGGACTGTTTACTATCTTTATCAGTATCTATAAACATTGGGATGAAGTGCACCCTCAACAGATTTGCAGGTGACACTCCTGAAGGATAGGATGCCATCCAGAGGGACCTGGACAAGCTTGAGCAGTGGCCCATGGGAATCTCATGAGGTTCAACAAGGCCAAGTGCAAGGTGCTGCACCTGGGTCAGGGCAACCCCCAGTGTCAGTACAGGATGGGGGATGAACAGGTCAAGAGCAGCCCTGTCAAGGACTCGGGGATGCAAATCCAGAGAAGGCCTCAAAACCAATGGGTAACAGTTTTAATCCAGAAGAGGGTAGATTTAGATAACCCCCTTTTACATGCTCAGGGTAGTGAAACACTGCAACAGGTTGCCCAGAGAAACTTGGGTTGCCCCATCTATTTTTACACAAGGCCCCATGTTTACCTGTCTTTTTTGGGGATTCTCTCTTTTCTATCATGGAGCACTTCAGATTTGTCTCAACACCTTCAGTCTTTAGGATTATATAAAAATAGCACTTGCACTTTGCTTTTCAGATGAGTTCCATCCTCCTGATTGTTATGAGCTTGAGTAACACATATTACTTAACAAGTAATCTTGAAATTTTTCTAGTTTTGAAATCTTGGGAGAATTTCAGCTGCAGTGCTCAAGACTCAAGAATACTGAATTTTCCAGAAATTTACCCAAGTTAAAAAAATTCCACATATTCAGATGCAATCCTTTAAGACTTTTTTTGTGTGCCACCTAGTTTTCAAAACCATCTAAAAGTTGTGTGCTCTACTTTAAGCAGAACTCAGCTACACCTGGTTCCAAAATAAATAGTTTACTAAGATTATCTCAGTTGGTTAGGGCATGGTGCTAATAACAGCAAGGTCAGGGGTTTGATCCCTATATGGAATTTTATGCCTTCTATTTTTACAAAAAGCCCAATGACATAAAAACACTGGTCCTTCTATAAAGGTTGATTGTCTTGTAAATTAAGATCAACAGAGCCAGGAATTTATTCTGGGAAGATTAGATCCAAATAGCTGACTGTTTAATGAAGCCTAGGCAGGTAATAAAGAAAGTATTAAAAGGAGTTGTATCTTTCTTTTTCAACAAAGCATGGAATTATGACACCAGAAGTAGATATACGCCTTTTGAAAGTCAACACACCCTAGATCTTGAAGGTGTGAGATTCCTTAGTTTTATGCTTTCAAACACAAGCTGCCCAAAGGGAATAGATGTTTTCTCAGTTCTGCTCCCTTTCAGAAAGATTCTAACAAGTGTACAATCTGGTGATGTTAATGAAGATGTATTTTTTTTCCCCCCAAGCTCTGCTTCTCTTTAATCAACTCATGTTATTAAGACCAGGGAAAAATTGCCCCTTTTATACATTTGGCTGTAGCTTAATTCTCAGACATTATTTTTAAAAGTGCATCATATAAACCTGCTGTACTTGATGAGACAAAATTTCTACAAGCTGGAAAGGAAAAAACTAAGTAATGACAATACTTTGGGGTCCAACAAAGTAACTGGTTAACATTATATCTCATGTTAGCACTGAGCAACTGCACTGTTGGCTGTATGGTTACTCATCTTCATATTTTCCCATTAACAACTACCATATGCCTAGAATATCTACTTAACACAAAATTGTAATTATTTTACCTAATTAACTGATACATTAAATCAAAGGCTGACTCTGCAAAGTAAGTAAAACCATACCAATTACGGATTGTGATGTGTATTTTCACTCTTACAATTGTCAATGGAGTTTCTCTCTGACTACGATTAATGCAAACTGATTAACTTCCTTTTTATAGCTTTAATCTTCCTAAAATGTGTAAATATATTCTAGAATTAGCAGAAGGTCTTGAAATTACAGCTGAGGGGAATAATTTTTCATTTATTTACTGATTGCAGTCACCATTAGCTCAACTCCAAACTGTCTGTGTGATAAAAAAAAAACAAAACAAAACAAAAAAACCCCCAAAACCCTACTAGTTTGGTCTCTACTGGTCTCCTATTTTTCAGGCTTACTTTGCAGAAAAGAAAAAATACATGGTCTTTTTTTGATTTGCAGTTTGAATGTTTGCCCGGTAGCTTAAATAAATTGGTTATAATTCCTAGGAAGCCAGTCTGGATTTACAGTTTTATTGCAAATGGTTAATGTCTCTTTGACCTCTCTAAATGCACACTGTGTCAACCAGTTGCTCATTAATGAGCTGTTTTATTGCGAAATACACACAGATATATCCACTGATTAATCACAAGGGGTATGGAAAAAACCATTTGAACTTTGCCAGTTTCTTTCTTGCTCATTGACATTTGACCATATCACATTGAGTCAGTCTTTTCATTCCCTCTGACACTATTTCTTCAACTCTCAAAGTCTTAAAGTGACTGTTTTAAAAGAGCAAATTCCCAGTTCTGTTACAACGGAAAACAATGTCATTGTTTTCCAGCACCATCACCAGTAGAATTGTTTCCCTTCTGCTTGTCTGCCATCTTTGGTACTCTCTTTCTCCATCATCCTATCAGCTCATTCATTAGATAGAGAATAGGAGGAAATTTTGGCATTCATCTAGAAGAAACTGTCATACAAGAGATAAAAGCTGTTTTCAGCCTCCTAACAACTCAGAGTCAAGTTTCAGCTTTCCTTCCATTAATAAGTTAGCAAAACCTTGGACATCACTCGCTAGAGAGAACAGTGGTGGTCTACCATGTACTCAACCTCCCTGTATCTGTACCAATTAGTTTGCACTCAGTGCCAGAGATGCAAAGTTCTATTGTAAAAAATTAGAATTTAAACACAGGTGATGACTTCATTTTAGTACTACTCCTCTATATGTATGTGCTGTAAAAGTACAATGTGTACATATCAAACCTTCTCCCTGGACCACTTCTAAAGCAGAGCTAACCCACAGATCAAAAGCTGCTCAGTCCAGGCCTAAATTACATTAATGCTGTAACTACTATATCACTTCTACAGCCAGTCCAAAATAAAACTGGAATAAAAGATGACTAGAAAAATAGAAAATATGAGTTCATTGGATTTGCTGTCATATTTTAATAGACATGTCACATGAAATGATTTCATTTCAACGGCGTTCAACAGATTCGAAGCAACATTTCCGGATTCACATGCCAAACCATGTTTCTACGGGAAAGCTTTTTCCTTTCCTCTCACTATCTTGCTTGTTTAGCTCCTGGCAGCTCACCTGGTGGGCTGAAAGCCTGTGGATGACCTGGAAGACTAAGCAGCAGCTCTTGACATCGACAGCTCCTAGGCAGGCTGCCAGGTGAAGAGACTCAAATCAGAACATCGTTTTCTTTCCCAGAGAGTTGCAAAATACTTGGGTATCTCAAGGATAAGGATACATTTGGAAATAAAATCTTCCACAAAACAGAACTACTCTTCTCCAGTCAACTCCGCCTTTTTTTGATTAAGTATTGATTAAACATTTCAAGACTGTGTGTGCTCTTTCCCATTCAATGCCCTTCAAGTTCAAGCAGGTATCACAACATAATCATATTTGAAGTGCTGGCCTTGTAAAGCAGAGCATACCTGTCTGAGATTATGAACCACTACTTATTTTACTTTACTATAATGTGTGCTTTATAAATATGAATAAAATATTAAATAAATTGCAGGTTTCCCCAGAGGCACTGCAAGGAATACTAAATACATGCTGATTCAGAAGGTAGTCACTGTTTTCTCAGGTGTAGGATGAGACTACTACAGCAATTACTAGGCTATATTTGACTCTCAGAAGAGTGGAAGTCAGAAACAACTATGCTGAAATAAACTGGGGTAAACAACAGAAACATTTATTTAAAAAAAGTAGCTGGCTAAAGGAGTCAAAATTGTTTAAAAGAAAACGGTGTATGTGTAGATATTTGATGGTTGAAGATCTTTGATCACTTCTCACTTAAAACAGGTTTCACTAATAGATTTCATGTAATTCCTTTCCATTTTTTTATTTATTTTTTTTTTTGGTCAGGATAAGTTAAAACACAATTGCCTTAAGAGACATGGAGGTGTGATCAATATGATGACCAATGCTCAGTAGCTTTGAACAACATGACCAGTTGTGTCAAGGCCACCCAGCAAATAAATCTCACCTTCCAGTGCTGAGTGTTCTGCCAAGCAATGAGCACAAGCACATTGTCTGTTCTGGCAGCACAGGGTTGATTCTACAAACAGGAAATTCCTAAACATTGGCCTGAAGAGAGGTTGAGGAAGAAATTCTAAACTACATGGATGCTGTTACAAGCACTGGAATGCCTGACCAGTTTTCCTCCTTTTATAACTCAGATAAGCACATCACTCAAGGCAGATATCATGGTTTCTACGATTCTTTCCTTCAAAAGAATCTGCAACTCTCTATTCTTAGAATTTTAAGCCTTTTTAAATACGTAAGTAGCTCTCACAGTGCTGGTATTAGGGCCAGATTTTCAAAGGAGTTTAGCTCTTATTTTAGCACCTAAATAAATTGGTAGATTATCAAATAAGCTCAGGTTGTTGTCATTAAGCATTTTGAGAGTAGAAAGGCGACAGAGCACGGATGTTTTGAGCACAGTTTGCCTCTAATTTTCTCTACGTAAAGTATGCTGGAATTCTGATTCCACTTTCAGGTGCCAATTAATTAAATCATTAAGCATTGGGGTTCTAAAAGTCTCACCTTCAAACAAAATGTCAACAACCCCACAGCTACAGTAAATGGGCCTGAGATCACACTAAGATACCTAAGGTAGCTATTGTAATGTTATCAGATAAAGTTCTATGTGTTATGATCTTGCCTACAATGCACCTTTCCCACTTCAAGTCTTAGGCTCTGACAGGAATTAATCTATTTAGGCCATTCAGTACAACCACACAATACATTGCATGCATTAGGCCAAGAACTTCTGCCTCAAAAGGTGGTTTTATGCTTTCTCAGCTTTTTCACACAATGCAAGAGATCTGGTTTGAGAAGACCCTCCACCTATAAGCACAGAAAAAACAGCAGAAGTTGTTAAAAATGCTAATGGAAATTCACCTTGAGTGGAAATTCTGACTAACCTTTGACTTTTCCCAATAAGCTGTTAAAGCTGGAGAAGGGCCAGGAAGAAGGGAGTAGGCAATTATGTGATGTAGCTTGCTGTAGAATGGAGCATTAAAACAAGAAATTAAAATGCCATCATTTGGTCAAACTTTGCCTTGCACTTACCATCTCTCCCTATACTGTAGGCTCCTGTGCTTTATAATTGTAGATTGGGCCATGTGGCAGTTTATTGCTAAATTTGATTCTTTGAGTTTGGAATTTCTCCACAAGCTTGGCATTTTTCCAGCTGCTGGCATGGTCTGCAGTGGAAGGTTCCATAGAGAGCACATTTCTTTTTCCCCAACTCAATTCATAAGATATGTGCTAGAGGACTTTTTTCAGGTCATGATACATCTCACTGATTCGATGATAACTGACAGCTTCCACAAGGAGAAGTACAGGAATTTGTTTTTTGGCTTTCTAAAGTAAACCATTCCCAAACAGTGCTTTCCATTAAATATTTTATCAACAGATGGCTACCATTTATTTAATGGGACTCAGGGCCACAGAGAAGAAGATTAAGTTGAGAAGCATTACTGATGAAAAACCATTAAGTTTGCTCTCTTTTCAACGATTTTATTCAAAAACTGTTCTAAATCTTTTCTCTCTAGGAATGGTAACAACTGATAATGATCATACACTTTGATCATACTTAAGTTAAAATATGCATTGTCAAGTAGCCTGGAGATAATTCTTGCTCGCATTTGAAAATTGTATTAGACTAATGATTAGTCATTACAGAAATAATCATGTAAAGGTGTAAACAAACAGAACTATGTTAGCATAACAACAGTAGTATTTTAATATTTTATTAAATGCAAACTGCATGGATACAAACATAGCAACCCTCATTTCATTACCATTGTTCTGAAATTTTAGTACTAAATATATTCCAAGTAGTGTTGCTCAAATGAAGCTCATTTACAAAATGTTGGTCATTTTACCAGCTTGCTACTGCTCTTAGTTTCTCAGCTACTTACTGCAACAACTAAAAATGGGTCTTAATTAAAGCTTTAAAATTTGATACCATGAGTTTTCTTAGTTCTAATTGTTTTTAATTAAAAATATCCCCATCTGATGTTTAACCAGAATCTGTTTATCAGATAAGTATATCAATGTACAAGATTTATCTGAACAATATCCTCTTTGGTTGTTACAGATTTTGGTTGGATTAGAGAGAAAAATATTGCAAGAACTCTCTTCTGAAAAGCCTAGAGATAAATTGTATCATCTCCAGAAACCTAAAGCACCAGGACCAACAATCCTCAAAACCCACGCAGCCAGATGCTGGGAAACAGGCAGAATATAAAGAACTGAGTCAACCAAGTTGTCTGAATTCTCAGTTTCTCCTTGCAGTGTGAACCATAATGTCCACTGCTCGAGACAAACATCTCAGGCAGGTAAAGTAGAGTACTTGGCTCTAAACACAGCCACAAAGCACTGACCTATTCTGAACACAGGGATGAAAGGATAAAGACACGTGTAAGGACACAAATACCAACACCAGAGAAGCAAAACCTTCAAGATTTTCTGAAATGATTAGTGACAGATGATTTGTGGGGACCCAAATTGCTCCAACTCACTCATTCAGTTGAAGATGGAAGTTGTCAAGATCAGCCTCTGGACAGATGTTTTACTTGTCCTTCTGCTAAAGGTTTTACAAGAAGCTGCAGAGCAGGAGCATGTCTGCCCCAAGCCATGACAGTTATGTCACCACTTATTAATGCCACTAGAATTTAATTAATTGTTAACATCACTTAATCCATCAGCCTATGAACACGGAACTCCAAAACATCCCCTTTAAGATTATAACATCACAGCTTGATTTTTAAAGGCCACAGATTTTTTAAAAATCATTATACCTTGCAAAGCAGCACCCAGAATAGTAACCTTTGGAAATCAGACACGAGTCAAGTATTAGCCCACGTGCCAGCAAATCAGATACTGAAAGTCCCGCATTTTCTAAAGCAGTGCTCTGAAGCAGGTAGTGTGTGATCCTGCACAGGGTTTGGACAAACATACCTTTTCTTATCATAAAGAAGAAAAAATTTAAAGTAATATACTCTAACGAACACACAATGCTAAAGAACTCAGTCCCTCAACAATCAAAAAAAGGAATATTGTAATCCCTGAAGATTTTAAGTCTCGCCCGTATGGTGAAAGTGAGGTAGGAGGCCATGAAGGACTAATCAGATGTATTAAAAATGAAAGAAAATATCAGACCTGGGAAATGACTGTAATTAAAATTTAACACATACAAACACAACAGTTCCAACATTACTAAATTGAAATCAAACAACAGTATTCAGTGTTAGGGGACCAAATAATAAGCCACCATTTAATCACACCCATCTGTTCTTGTAAGTGCATACTTTGCAAAGTGTTAGATTAATTCAAGGTATTAGAGAGTTAATTATCTTACAGAGGATGCAAGACTTGCTGGCCTTACACCAGAAGACAAAAATTCTACTTAAAAAAAAAAAGGTTTTTTTTGTTTTCATTATGCATCAGAAATGAACAGAGTGGGGAAGAATGCATGAAGGAATCCCTCTTTCCTTTAAAATGACATTTTAGACTTCTACTTACAAAAGCTTTTCCAAAAATCCATGTTTTTTACCAGTTTGACCTCATTTCATCAGCTAGCAGAAATGAAAATAATTAGTATTAACAAAATAAGTCAATGTAGCACTTGAAACAGCTTATCTTCTGCATTTAATTTTAAGTGCAACACAGCTGCTACTTAAAACTTCTTTTCTAGACCAAAATGTTCCCCAGTTTCCTTGTAATAGACTAACAGATTCTTTAGGGTCAAGTTCTTTCTCATTTTCTCTTCTTACTTTCATACTTCTATCAGAATCTTTGAAGCTCTCCCACATAATAGGCTTAAAATGTCCTTTCTTGAAGTCCATTTGAAATTAAAGTTAGAGATGCAGCAGGTATCAGGTAGTGCAAGGTAGTTGCACAATGAAGTTGGATTATAGAAGGCTTAAAAGTACAACTGGATAGTACAACATGTAACTTTTTTCCATTTATTTGTTCCCTCCCGTTGCTACACACGTTGCTCCTGCTTGGACTGTGGTGATGAATATTCCAATTTTTTCCAGTAAAGTATTCCTAATGATTCCATTTTCCTACTGGACACAAGGTGCTCTTTGGAGTTCATATGGACAAGTTTGTTGGGTTTTTTGTGTGGGTTTTTTTTTTAATTAAATTGGGTTTTTTGTGTGGTTTTTTTTTTTTAATTAAATTGCAAAATTTGCATGTGGCATTGTAACAGCTGAGAAAATTACAAGTTAAATTGTAGACAGTGTGCTATGCAAATGTACTTGTCATAGAAGTTTCCATGGTCCTTTCTGAGTTCCAGCCTGGCATTCTCCTGCTGGAATTCTCTTTGTCATGTCAACACATCTATCAAGCTTTTCACAGGTCTGCTGGATCTTCATCCCCTTCTGTACCACTTTAAGAAACTTTCCCAGAAACAAAGTGTTTGCTTCTGTCAGGTTTAGTCTCACAACCTTCTAGTGCTTTCCCCTTTACATTTGATTCAGAGAGCAGTCAACAAAAACCACTCGCATTGCTTGACTTTAATGACTATTTACTACTGAAGAGGGGAAATAAAAACACTCTCTCGCTGTTATTGGAGCCTCAGATACTCCACAGGCTGTTTCACATGATCTGCCCACATCAATTGGGTTCTGTGATAATTTTTCAATCTTACAACTTCGTGCATTTCTTTTATTAAGTAACGACTTTTCTGATAACATCTGTCAGCAGAACTACTTGATTTCCAGAGGATTGCACTTGACAGATTGCCACGTACCTACTACTTTACAACAAGGAAGAAAAATGGCTTTTGAATGCTGGCACCCAGTCTCCTTTTCTGACTGAGAACAGAATGAACACTTTTGGCTGCAGTTGATATCCCTGGCGAAGCGTCATCAATCCACTGAAGCAGTAGTTCCTTTCAAATCTTCTGGATGTTTAAGGAACAGAAAGATACTTTCCTATCATCTTTCTCTTTCTCCTCAATCACAAAGCTCAACTTAGAGGCAATAAACAGCACTGAAACATATCTTTGCACTAGAGAAGATATGGTTTTTTGTTTGTTTGTGGGGTTTTTTTTGTGGTTTTGTTTGTGGTTT
Source organism: Pseudopipra pipra (assembly GCF_036250125.1). Lineage (NCBI taxonomy): Eukaryota > Metazoa > Chordata > Aves > Passeriformes > Pipridae > Pseudopipra > Pseudopipra pipra. The sequence continues at coordinate 4,159,826 of NC_087561.1, forward strand.
GTTTTTTCTTTTTTTTTAATCACAGCCATAATTCTTAGAAACTCCATGATTAAATAGCAGAAAGTTTTTCAAGAAACTAGTCTTTTAAGCCTAGTTTACAGCCTATCTAGATTAAAAAAAAATCCACTTTTTAAAAAACAAATTAAAACGTTGTTTCAGGAACATCTTTATATATTTCTGGAAGCTCTGTTTGCAAAGATAGCTAAGATCCTCACAACTGGATTTGAATTTGGTAGACCCCAACAGTTTGGGTACATACTGTGACTCATTTTCACTATGTTTTACATAAACTCTGTCTGCATAACCCTCAAAATAAGCCACAGATTATCTGTACTGCAATGGTACATCCCAGTGTTTCACAGGAAAGAATACTAACTCTCATGGAGTTGTCAAGCTTGGCCAAACCTATATGAATGTTTGGGTCTTTCAAGTACCCAAAGAAATTCTGTGGGTCAATGTGCAACCATAATTCAGATACACAATTCTAAAATCTGAATTGTGATCAGTAGACTCAGGAATAGGTACTGGAATAGAACAGGGATCTCAAATGCAGATACAGGTTGGGTGGAGAATGAATTGAGAGGAGCCCTGAGGAGAAAGACTTGGGGGTTCTGGTGGATGAGGGGCTGGATAGGAGCCAACAACCTGCTCACAGCCCAGAAAGCCAGTTGTGTCCTGGGCTGCATCAAAAGCAGTGTGGGCAAGGGAGGGGATTCTGCCCCTCTACTCTGCTCTGGTGAGACCCCACCTGCAGAGCTGCCTCCAGCTCTGGGGTCCTGAGCACAGGAAGGACATGGACCTGCTGGAGCAAGTCCAAAAGAGGCCACAAAGGTGATCAGAGGGATGGAGCACCCCTGCTATAGAGACAAACAGACATTTAGTTGTTCAGCCTGGAGAAGAGAAGACTCTGGGGAGACCTTAGAGCACCTCCCAGTATCTAAAGGGGCTCTAAGAGAGCAGGTGAGGGACATTTTGTGAAGGCATATAGTGATAGAACAAGGGGGAATGCTTTAAAATGAAAGAAAGTAGGTTTAGATTAGATATTAAGGAAGAAATTCTTTCCTACAAGGGTGATGTGTCACAGGGGCCAGAGAAGCTGTGGCTGCAACATCCCTAGAAGTGTTCAAGGGCAGGTTGGATGAGGCTTTGAACAACCCGGTCCTGTGGAAGTTGTTCTTGCCTGTGGCAGAGGGGTTGGAACTAGATGATGTTTAAGGTCACTTCCAACTCAAACCATTCTGTGATTCTATTCCAGTAGCAATTTATTGGTATATTTGTTCAACAAGACATACTGCACTGCTGGCTGTGTTGGCTATCCACTTCCATCGACACTGCTCCCAGTCCTCAGCAGTTCTATCCTGTTATCCCACAGTTCGTATCCCTGTCCTTGTGATTCACTTGTTTCCCCCAGCCTATTTTCATTATTATGTAAATCTTGTGCTCTGAAATACCATCTTTATGCAAATTTCAAGCAAACATTTCGTATTTGTTTTGCTTCTTTAAGAAAACTGCAGTAGGTAGTCAAAGAGCTTAGGAGACAACCGAAGATAATCGGGCTCTCTGGAAAATCATGTGGATACTTGGAGAAAGTAAACTAAGAAACAGAAAATGGCATAATACAGCTAGAAATTCAGGCCTATTATGTTGTGAGAAACACACAGATGAATAAAAGTTCTGAATTCAGTATTGATAATAACAGTAGTGTCTAATCTGAATCTATAACCATGAAGCATCAGGGAACACTTCAGACTCATGACATACTCCAAGTGAAATTATCTTGGACTCTGAAATCCCTTGTATGAACCCTAAAGCCAAATTTCCAGAATTCTGAGAAAACCAAGAGTTAAAAAACCCCTGTAAAATTATTCAAAATATTCTTGAACAGTAGTACATTTTCTCATCTAATAGATGTATCACTCAATCATTTCATTGTGATCCTGATGTCATGATCCTCTCTTCAAGAACATTTGGTCATTAAAAACTGGTCTGTCTGACCACCACTACTAACACACTACTTGTGACCAAGGAAACCAGCAAAACACCTGCTGATTTTGTTTCTGGTAGAAGAGAATAGCAAACTTACTATTCCTTCTATATTTGGAAGCTTACCTGGTATAAAAATTAAGTTTTCTAGTACTAGTCTGTTGTAAAGCTACAGAAATCTTGAATTAATATTAAATTTCAACCTAATTAAGAAACTACTTGCAATCTTTGAAGCTGAAGACAATTGTTTCAAATGAAATGGGAATAAGCTATATAATAGTCCCCATTTCTACATCCAGCATCTGCTTCAAAGCCTTCATTTCTTCTTGTTTATATGAGAAGAAAATAAAATACTCTCTGTTGCAACAAATAACATCTGCTGCAAGAGTCTTAGTACACAAAGCCATTGTGGAAACTTTCAGCAATTTATTGAGGCAGGATGGCTGAACAGGCAATAGGAATGGGCTGTTCTACTCTGAGCTAAACATTTCAGTAGGACAATATCCTGTAAAACAGATTACAGACTTGATGCTACCTGTGGAAACCAAAGATGTCTTGCTGATTCTAATCCATATCTCCTTTATTTTCAAAACATGTGATATAGGAAGTCCCTTAGGAAGCTAGAGTTGCACACATGTTTTCGGCTGCCATAGCAAATCATCATTTGGTATCTATTTACTATTCAATACTCTATTCTTCAGACAATAATCCTAAAGAGATGACCAACCTCCACTACAGAGAGAGGCAAATAACTCATGACAAAAATACATGAAAGAAACTTTACTTGGAGATTTGCTAAGAAGTGACAAAGTTACTTGATACATGGCAACTTGGACACCAAAAAAAAAACCAAACAACAAACAAAACTACACACCCCTTAATATGACTTGTCTTTCTAGCTGCCAAGATGAAGAATATTCTTCCATTCTGTGAAATGCTCTGGATATGAAGTATAGACATTTGAGATAACTCAAAAGCTACCAGTTTTTTGGCTTCTACATATGTTTTTCAAAAAAAAAATCTTGATTTTTTATCCCACATATACCACTGATGTTATTTTCCCACCATGTTGATTTTTTTCTGGCTGAAGTGATGCAACTAGAAGAAATTGCATTAGCTATGCTGGCATCTCTGAGCAGGGACCAAACATTTCCATAGCAACTTAATACTGCTACACTGCCTTGGTAACCAATTTAAGATAATTATTTATGATGTTTACCTGCATTAATGCTCTAGGGCTGAATATTTTAGGAGACTATCATTCTTAAATATATTTTCTAGTTCCATGAATAAATCAACTTATGAATAGGCACATTTTTATAGTTTTGTGTAATATCTAATAAAATCCCTTCCCAGATACAGACTGAAGAAGCTGAAGTGAGTAAAAATCCTCAAACTGCCTAAAACCCCTCAAGAAACCCAAACTAAACTGTCAAGCAGAGTAGGTTTGTAAGGAGGAGAGAAACAAAAAGATAATTCATTTCATTAATGACCAAGATTTAAAGGTATCGTAAAATAATTTTATCACAATGCTTGAGACCACTTTCCTTGCTCAGAAACTTGACTCAAAGTTCTCAAGGTAGAAAGTGCCCCGATGAGTTAGTTGCAGGGTTACAATAAATTAGCAGGAAATTTGACTGCTATAAACCAATAGTTGCACAGCTCTCACATTTTCTAATGGTTCAGCATTATCTGCCTGCATTACAGTACCTGAGAGACAGTGAGCACATATACACCTGTGTTCATGACCACACTCATTCAGTGTCTTGAAGAGTGCCAGAAAAGCATCACTGTGCCAAGACAGCAATCACTTAATGACATTGATTTCTTGTAAAACATTCTACACCAGGGAAACAGCAGTTATTGTTTCACTGCCTGTTGAAAGCAGAAAACAGGGGCCTCAGAAAGCACAGGGAAAACAAGAGATTTGGATATCTGAAGTTCTAGTCTAACAATACATTGTAGACACCACATTTGTACAGTCCTTGTTGTGTGATCAAAGCCCAAGTCATCAGTTCAATACAAGGATATCCAGCAGCAAGCAGCATGCCAGCTTTTCAGCTTCTGAAAGATCAGACTCAAAGCTTGTTGGCAAGGCTTCCAAATGTTCACTACCTAACAGAGCTCTCGGAAATAAGATAGAGGAATGCTGGCAAAAATGGAGAGAGGAGTCTTCTGCTCCTTTAAGCTTGCCCTTGGAAGTGCCTGCAGTGACAGGAGGCTGGCAGAAAGAAGGGATAGACAGAAAAACATGTGAGGAAAAGACAGACAGGGAGTGAAAGACGAAGTGGAAATACAACAGTGCAAAGTCTAGAAGGCTGGAATCAGGAATATGATTTAAGGATGAATGAAGAATTCCTGATAAATGGTTTAATCCAAAACTCATTGAGGACAATGGAAAGACTGTCAACATGGTTTGATATGAGGCTTGTAATCTTAAGTGACTGCATTTAGAATCACTGCTTGACCAGCACATCAAAAACCAGCAAGCACTCCTTAAAAAGTGACTTCATAAAACCTCTTCTAAGATGAAGATGCCACTGCTGCTTTGAAGATACAGTCATTAAAGGATGAAGCATGTGAACAGCTAGTATGAGTCCTCTGAAGTTTAACTATAATCTCCTTATTATTTCTTACTGAGTTTCTGAAACCTTCTCTGTTGAAAACCAAAAGAAAAACTGAGGCAAACAGCTTAATCTGGAAATTACTTGCAGACCAACTTTTGTCTCAGCTCTTTTTTTTGTGTGTATGGGTATGATTACACCCAATTCTAACAGCATTTAAGCTTTTTACTGTTGCATTTACCTGAACAAACACTGAAATTCAGTGTAATTTTCCTGCCTTCCATTAGCTGTTTCTTACAGCTGCTTGTCATCCAGTAATAGATGCATATTTACTTCTGAAATTTCACTGTTCAGTTAAGGGCAGTTAGGAGATGTTCCTGCAAGGGACAAATCCCTCTATCACAAGCTAAATTTTATTTTTAAAAATATCATTATTGAAGCAAAGCAACATTTCTGTGATTAAGAAGCCAATGACACTGACATAAAACAAATTCAGCCTAATTCTTAACCAAAGAAATATGTACAGAAGTCCATTCAAACATTGATATGCACAATGTCTTGAAGTAGATATTAGACACTCAATCAGGCATTCTTGCCCCAGTGTAGAAAACTCATCCTTTTTTCTTATGGAAGGGTTCTGAACCTTCCTTCCAGAAGCAAGAATGAAAAGAGAAGAATTTGTATTTAGAGTTTACATTCAATTTTAGAAATCTCTTTTCTCCTTACATAAAAAGCTAAAAGGCTTTTTATTAAGCCTTTATTAAGGGAGTGTGGTCTGAAGTATAAGCAGAGTTCTGAAGTAGTTTTTGATCTGTTTTTACTTTGATTTTGAATAATTGTATAAAAGAAGACAGTGATGTTGGAGCAATGACAAATAAAAAATACAGTAGGAATGAGGCATTGGTAGAGAAAGGATATTTGTAGAACAGTTATCCAGCTTGTTGGAAGGTGAGAGAACATAGTACAGCTTTCAGAGATGTTTTGCCTGGTTATAGATTGGACAGTGAAGATCAAGTGCATTTCCAAGGGGACATGTTTTATACTGTCTCACAGTGCTTTACTCTGCAAAGGAATACAACCAAATCATTGAGCAGTTCCAGGAATGGTGCCAACCTTTTATGAAGAAGTATATCAGTCAACCATTCAGTCTCACAGAACAGGCACTCATTTTACATATTTCACAACCTAATGTGAGCCAGATGGTTCATGTATTTACTAGTCCAAATAGAAGTCAATTCCTGGAAGTAAAAGAAAGAAGAGGAACCAAATAGATTTCAGTGAAAAATTGACAAGGTGGGCAGGAAATTCAAGGCATGATCCAGTTAAAACTAAGTTTTAAGCTGTCAAAGATTTGCTTTTAAAAATAACTGTGCTTTTTTGGAGGTTTTTGAGTTTTTTTGTTGGTTTGCTTTATGGTCTTCTTTGCTTTTTCTTTTTTTTTTTTTTGGCAGGCTTCTTTTTATTATATTTTTTAATGCAGGAATTATGGAATAATGTTTGTTCTTTCTTTGTATACAGCAGGCTACAAAGATCTATATTCTTTCTCCTGATGCCTCAAAGATTTCTCTACCTTGGTAGTCTAAGAAGAATTGCCTGTTAAAGTACTAAACACACTTCCAAATCAACTTAAATGCTTTGGTAACAGACATGATGGAATAGCAGCCCTGATCATGTGGGTCAAAGCTTATGAGCCCTAAAAGCAGCAAAACTCTGCCTGCATCTGAGAGACATCAAGACAAACAGAATTATTAACACAGAATCTAATGGGAAGAAGCAGAATTAACACTACTCCAACTCCAGTTTTGTAGGAGATGTAGGAAAATGCCTACAAGCCTTGCTCAGTCACGTGAGAAAATGTTTAGCACATTAAAATGATGAGGGAAAACAAGTCACACATCAGCATAGATTCATCTGAAATAACAGGTGTCAAACCAGCACTTATTACTCTTCATTTAAGACACTTGAGATTCTCCCCTGATGGCCAAATGATACAACAGTCACCTATAGCACAGGCTGTCTTTTCAACTTTCTGCCAGAAATCATTACTGAAGTGAAGAAAGGGGGACACCTAGGGTCGTGTTTAATGAAGGACAGCAACTAGAAAAGATTCTGGTTGAATACTGACACTGATGAAAAGCAAACCCATAAAACCCATGAAAGGATTTCCTATGGCCCATTCATGTGTACTGTCTGACTATTAATAGCTACTTCTCTCATCTAATCATGGAAGTAAAATCACTAATACTTATGGTGATGTGTGCATAAGAGCAGCCAAAGTGAACAGAGAACACAAAAGGTTTGTGTGCAAAAATGACAACAGTCATCCTCCTACAAATGAAACAAAAACTAATCTGACAACAAACTTTAAAGCCTTGTAGTCTTACATTTAAGTAGCTGCACCTCTTGCTTCAGTAAACCCATTGTGCAAAGAACCAAAGCACTATTAAAGTAACAAAATCAAAGAACATAATCTTCCAAGAGTGAAAATTCCATAAGGGGAAGCTGTATATTGGTAGCATCACCCCGTTCTGAGATAAACATTGCAAACTACATTGATGTGGAACAATAATGTGCTCCAAGTACAGAGTCACAGGATATAAACAGATATTCTTCCAGATGACAGACACAGTGGGTTCATCTGAACCACTGATTTCAGGCACATACAAGCAGAAAACAAAATAATGATGTTTTCCCAGTTCTTTACCGCAAGGATGAAAAGTACATTGTTGCTCTTTGCACTCACATTTGAGTAGTCAAAACTACCCATTGATCCCTGGACCAAAACAAATTCTGAAACAAATGAGCAAAACAAACCCCCAAACCAAAACCCCTGCATATATAAATACGTTAAAAATCCATCTGCTTTGGCATTTATTCTGCACATGAGCTACAGAATAGAAAGCTAAAAGTCCATTGGCAGAATCTGAAAAGAAATAAAAGCCAGCTTTGGAAGCTGATCTCACATTTCTCACCTTTACCAGGAAGAGAGACACTTAATATTTATCATCTTCCAAACCATTAACAATAAATGTGAGAATTAGCACATTTTCAGTTTCTTTAAATTATCATCACATTAGGAGAGAACTGTCATTATTTACATTACAGGAGCAATAGCTTCCAAACCCCCATATTTGGGTCTCCTCTGAAATGCTCCGTCACCACAGAATTCATATCCCTGAAGAGAAGTGAGAGGGGAACAAACCCACACACAGCTGAAGCTCCAAATCTTGTAAAAAAAAAATCTATGTTGAACTTTACTTATTGCAACAGTCTCATTGAAAAAGGATAGTTCTACATTTGTGCATAAAATTAACCACTTCCCCAAATACTTCCAGGACTGAGAAAGTCCCATTCTTCTGTGTTCCTCATTTCATGGCTTGCATTTAAGATGCAAGGAAACACAACTTGGAAGTGGAATATCAGAGCTCCAAGTTTAGAGCAAACACAAACAAAAGTTCTGATTTAATAATTTAAATATTTAATCATCTTATTAGGACAAGGTAATATTGGCATTATTTACTGTAAGCCATCCAAGGAGACAAATGTTCCCTTGAGTCTCTATCAAAGCAAAGCTCTAATGCAGTTAATTATACAATTTACCATACTGCAGAAGTGCTACATTTTCCTTTGCCATCTTTAGTTATAATTAGCAAGAAAATCTTTTTCAAATGCTGACAAAACGTAAGTTTTGTTTCAGTCACCCTTTAAACCATGACAAAGCCTCTATACCTTTCAAGGTTATGGCTGCTAAAACCAGAAGGGCCTGAAATTCTCCTTCTTTCAGCTAAAATCTGAGGAAAAATAAAGTTATCTGGAAAAGAAAACTTGATGTACTTTGAGATTTCTTAATTTTCCTATTCAATTTTTATTTTAATGCTTAGTAGTCCTGCAATAACCACTAAACCATTGATTAAAGGGTTCCCAGCCCCGTTCCTGGGGCTCCGGGCATTTCCTCCACCCAGAGCTCAGCCAGGAGCTCCCCCTGCAGCTGCACCCCGAGTTCCCTGCACCAGGTGTGCTCCTCAACAACCTAAACTGGAGAGACACACTCAGATCCCAGCAGGTGTCACTTCACGAGCCATTGGCTGTTTTGGGTACAGCTCCTCTCTCAAACTCTTCCACTCGACTGATTCAACTTCATATGAATAACTATTAATTTCAGCAGTTTTTCCATAGTCTCCATGAATACTTTAACCACTGAGCTGTAAAATCGGTGCTTCTCTGCTGCTCTCTGGCACTACAGATATTTAACTATTTAAACAGTGAATGAAAGAAATCAAGACACAGAAGAGGAACCATCTCAGTATCCCAATAATTAGGTCTCTGGCTGAGAGCAATCAGCACCTGACAATGATGGAGATCTACAGTTTTCTCTCAGAGCCGCAAAACAAATCATACAAAATAACAGCTAAACTCTGGTCACACACAAAATATTATTGAGTATAAAGAAGGTGCCATCCCTCCACTCCCTGCTAACCTTTATTCAAACCAGGCTTTCAGCTCTTGCAACAAAGAAATCTCACAAAGGAGCTAGAACAACAATCTACTCTCAAAAACAGCTTCTAGAGTTTAATTTCCCTGCAATGAATTTAATAACAGCAATTGGAAAACATCTGTCAGAAAAAAAAAAACTCTTGCCTTTCACATCTCACAAGGACATGTAATATAAATATATTTGTGGAATTTCTTTCTCCTTCAATCTGATAAAAATTTCACAATAGAATTAAAAAGGACCAAGCTTTAAGTTTAGAATTACATAGCACTTAAAAAAGAAATGTGTATGGAATGACACACTCATTTGTGCTTTCTTTCTTATGGCAGAGGATTCTTCATTTAGATATGCTGCATGAAAAATAGATCTTCTGCTCCTAGTAAAATTAAATGTTACTGATGCATGCATTTTTCCTGAAGTCTATTTTTGACAGACATCTATTAAATTGAATCATTCTGGGTTCCATCAAGCTTTCCACAACTGAATGTTGACAATAGAAGGAACATTTTTGATAAATATTTTTAGCCAAGACTAGACTGTGGGGGCAGAAATCACTCAATCATTAAATGAATCCAGTTAACTTTGTACAGCTGCTCTAGGTCTTTAAAAAAATATTAGTATAATAGATCAGGAAGGGTGCATAAGTGAATAAACCTATGTAGCAAACCCGGTTTATTAGTTTATAATGACTGTTACAATATGTACTGACTGCAGAGAATTCATATGAAAATAAAATCCACATTTAACCATCAAGTTCACTGACCTATCCCTATTACAGCCACCAAGTTGTGGTAGGCTGCTTTTTCCCCTTGCTTTGAACAGCTGGTCAAGCCTGATTTAAATTAAAGAGCCATTTGCAATGCAGAGGAATACTTTATTTACAGTAAGGAATGGGAATGCTATACCAGTGCTTTCACCTAAATAGCTACATCAACCCAGAAGAGCCAACTAGAGATTTAAATAAATGCATTTAATGGAAAAATTTTACTTCTCTGAATCACACATATCTTGACTTAACTAGCACCTGTCTCCACATATACGTTACCACTAACTGCCCACACACGAACCAAAAGCTGGAACTAAATTTACAGTTACATGCATTTACTAACGCAATAAGAGAAGGTATGAGTCAAAAAAAGTAAAATAACTTCACTGCAGCTGCCAGAAGTCCAGTTAACTCATGCTGTCTGTACAAAAAAAAAAAAAAACAAACAACTGAACATGAAAGTAATATGTCTTGTTACTTCCCAGCCTGAATTTACCAAGCTTTCAGTTACAGGGAGTAAGATTCAGCAGAGATCTTGAATGGTGCAAAATACAAAATTCCACGGTCACTAAAATCCTTTAAAAACATTTCTTCCCAATTCTGATGCTAAAATATGTATTCATTATATAAAATACCATGTATGGAAAGATGGCAGGCTATTCAATAAAAATGGGAGCAGCAAAATTAATTTTACAAGTTGGAGATGAAGTAGGTGTCTATACAGAAGGGTTACAAAACAAACCATTTCCATAGAGCCCTTTTATTTGTTACAACAAATAAACAGAATTCTCGTGACTACCAGGTGATGTATTTTCAGAGGTTTGCCAAAAAAATCAGACTCCATCTGACCTGCACATTTTACCCAGTCTTCTGAAATAAGATCTTCAGAACTGTGACTAAAACCGATAAGATTTTCAAGCGCACTCACTGCTTGTTCTGCCCCTGAGCCTTAAAATTCCTCAGTCTAGTTGTGTTATCACAGAACTTGTACGTTCTCCACTCCAACGAGACACTCACTAAATGGAATCCAGCCCATCACCACCAACAGAAGTGAGGGGCTACAAAAGCCCTCCAATATTTAGACGCTTGTTTGTCTCATTACTATTCACCGTGGAACAAGGCAGTTAAGAGATGACATTAAAACGTAAAGTGCCAGGGAACAGTAGCCCAAACAAGTTTAGCTTTCTGTGCCTGGCAATTATAATGCAGACAATCCATGCAAGCACTGCCTTTGGCAGCGTTACAGAGGAACTCTTTAAAAGCATTAAATGGCTTAAGAGACAGGAGACAGCAAAGAGGCAGGAGGCACTAGAAAGCAAGAGTGTGTTCCTCATAAAATAGTGTCAGTTCCATCTGAAAAACAAGGCTGCATGAGCTCACCCACATGACAATTTTGTACTTCAGCAAGAGGCAGTTTGCATAAATAGGAATTTATGGGCAGAGGCAGTGTATATTCAGCCACGAGCATTTAAATGTAACTCAATTTTGATTTTGCTCAGATCAACACTCAGCACGTGGAGAGTTTTGTTCAAAGCAGAACTTGCAGGATGAAAAAAACGCAGTCTTTCTTTGCTGCCTTCCACCTGCAAAGAGCTGGGCCCCGTTCATGGCTCTGCCCTGCACTGTGTGTAGAGTTCATGGACTCAGTCATCTGTCAGAAGGTAAACCCAGAGAAAGTGCTCACATAAAAGTAGTGATACAAAAAAACACTTAAAACTGGTCTCTCTGTTCCTACACAATATTGTTTTGGGGGTAGGGGCAATGAGGTTTAATAGGTGTAGGATTCACTCCACCCCACAGAACCACAGGGTTGGTTCCCCCCGTCTTTCATTGTCCTACAAACATGCTATCTTTTTATTATTACTTTTGTATTTCCATCGGTAATATCAATTGGTTTCTTCATAAAGAATATTTATTTTCAAAGGCAAACAGAAAAACAAGTTCTGTAAGTTTTTGGTTGCCTTTTTTACCACCTTTATCCTCCCTCTGTGAAGTTACTAAATGAGAAGTGATCACACATTTTATTTTAAAAACCAAGAGATAAAGAAAAAAATTTACTATTTTAACAATGAACCTTGAATTTAGTTGCTCAGTCTGTAGCTGATGTAATCTTAATTAAGATTACATCGTTAATTAATCTACCATCACCCTTGTGGACAAGGGGAAATGGACAGTGTGGAAAGACAACAGACAACTTGCTCTTTAAGGTAAGTTGATGTGTTGTGGAAGGCAAACAAAACCATAGACAGGAAGAAAGTGTAGAACTAAAAGTAAGCTGGACATGACTGATAGCCTACTGTTAAAAATTTTAGGAGTATAGAAGTAGCCTAAGCTGACAGAAGTGTCCTCTTGGCTGCATCAATCATGCATCTCCTAAAAAGCTACAATCACTTCCCAGGGGGACAATTATCATCCATTGATGGAAGCAAGCTCTGGTTATAGAAGGCAAATGGTATAGATACATGAAGCAGGGGTGTGTATATATATATATAAATAGACACAAATCAAGCTCCATAATTTAATAAACACAGGAAATTTTACTTCTCAGATTCTTCCAAAACCCTCACAGAACTGAGTTGTTTCATCACCTTTCTGTTACACTCAGTGCAACCACCAGTGGCATGGGAGGGAGGCCCCTGATAGAATAGCCTTGAATCTTTTATTATTTTTGTCCCAAACTGTTTTTGTCTAATGTCAGCTTGATTAATGACCACTCTCCAAAAAGCTGTACTCTTATATGTCTATATAAGCAGATATTTTTATTTCTGATAGGTATCTCAAAATATGACTTTTAAAAGAAATTATCCAATTATATCATCTCACTTCCACAAAAAACAACTGTTTCCTCTGTTCTTACATGGTTTAATATGTTCCCAGAGGGAGGAAAACAAAAAGACAATATTCAGCAGGAGAAGAATGCTTGTTAACTAAGCAAAATACACCAGTAAGGGAAATTGAAACAATGAATATCTAATGCATTGTGAAAGCTGTGATTAATCAGTGTTTGTATGAAACAACAAAATATATGAAGACTGAAATAGCTCAACTTATCACAAAACTCTCACTGAGGGAATGACAGAGCCAACCTATAAGACACTGAAGACCTAAGTCAACACCATGTGTGATGATGGAAGGGAACTAAGACCTTTAAATCTAGTTTTGGTCCATCCGGTAGCAAGGCTTAACTGGAAAAGTAGTTAATGAAAGGAATTCAGAGCCCTTACTGAATGTGAGATAACTGGAGCCAGGACTCCTACTCCTGGGTTGCTGCATCCTGGCAGGGTGCCACAGAAGCTTGCACACTGACATCACATTGTGTTTGTTCTGTGGATAAGACTTGTTTTCAAAGATACAGCCCAAACCCTAAATTTATGCTGAGGATTTATAGAGAAAACAAAAGAAAATAGAAAGAGAAAAAGAGGCTATTAGATTTCTGTCAGATCTTTGATCTAATCAACAAGGTCACAATTTTCCCACTGTTGTAAGATGAGAGCTCAATTAATTCTGCATCCAGAAGAAGTTAGGAGGGTGCTTATACTCAGAAGCAGCTGAATCCTAAACATCTTTGATCAGCTGTGTCTGCTTCATTAAAAGCAGATGGGGAAAATAGGAAAATTGCTTAACTAAAAAAAACAAAGGAGGTATAATATGAGTCTCACTTGAGGTACGCATAAGAAAAAAAAAAATCAATAAGGTTTCCACCTTTTCTAAAATTTTTCCAAAGGGGACTGGATCAGCAGAGGTATTTTGAAATTATTCATGCTGGCTGCTCACTCCACACTGCATAGAGAGAATACTCCCTTACAAGGTATGCTGCAAATTGTTCAGGAAGTGGATAAGAAGAGCCCTAAAATCAGGAATTAGGCCTCTAACATGGATTACTACCTACTCACTGTTGTGTTCTGTATTTCACTGACACCTATTTGATTCAGCTACAATCCCATGCAGGCATCAATAGTTGTGGGCAGTCATTCTGTGTAGGTGAAGACTCTTGACTGGAACAAATAGAGGAAGAGAAATTTGTAATGTAAAGTAGAGTAGAGAAGTGCAAAACAAGGGGGAAAAAGTACAAATAACAAGTGTTGGTCTACAACCCAGTTGTTGTCCAGTGTCTGCATTTCATCACCCCATAGTCAAAAAGCTCTTGCTGAGTGGACCTGCAGCAGAAGGAAGCTGGGACTACAGCTGCTGAACTTGTAATGAGGATTAGAGACAAACAAAACCCAGTACCAACAACAAAACACAGCAATTCCTTATATGATGCAGGAAATTCCCCTCTCCCTTCTTATCCCTCTCTTAGACTAATAGCTGGAAGCTGATTCATTTTCTTCGGATCAAATATTACTGTGCTACACAAAGTTCAACGAGCTATAGAATGTCCCAGATGAACACAGCATTACATGAATATGACAAAGTAATCTCATCTTCTCTCTATACAAAAGAGGGAATAATTTCATGTTGACAGGAAAATATTTTACTAAACCAGAGGCAGCAGACAGTGGCTTTTCATGCCGAATGGGACCGGGGAAAACAGTTTAATAATCAGCAGTTTATATGTCCTGACATGTTCCGTGTACAGCAAGCATTGAAGATGATTTATAGTCAGGAGCTACAAAGGGAATAAAGGCTCGAAATGACAGTGAAAACCAGCAGAGTTGCTGGTCATTGTCATCATGACAAAGTGGTTTGGTTTTTTTATTACAAGGGAGATGGTGATTTCAATGTAAAAGCACTTGCTACCCTGTCACACTGTTCAGCCTGACCAAGCTTCCTCAAAAGAGTGCATACAATGCAGATCAGATTATCTCAAAGAAAAACTATTGCGTGACCTTTCTGGAACCAAGAATTTTTATCAAAGTCTCAAGAAAACAGTTGGTCTTACAACTGAACCTGAATCTTTCCTAGTAGAGTTTCACCACTAACAGGTTCCTCTGCCCTACAGAGATTAGGGCAACGTATACCTGGATTGCCTATACTTCCCCTCCTCTTCCCTCTGCCTCTCCTCAAATCTTTCAACAGGAAACACAAGAAGCCTTTAAATCTCTTATCACTCACTGGCTAAATGTCAGAACAGAGGCACACTGATATTATATCTCAGCACTTTGCCCTAGGGCCACTCTTCTGCTCACTGTTTATGCAGGGTCTGCTGGGAACATAATTCAAATCCTGCTGTTCAGGAATGAGTATATCATAGTAAAGTATACACAAATCCAGTGATGTGTATACATTGTACTCTAAAAAAGACAGGATATTGAAATATCAGTCATGCATATGGTACATTGTATACCAATGAGATTATTTGGTGATGCAGATGATAGCAATACACCAGCAGAGGAATTTCCCAGATGTTCAGAACAGGACTTCTACATTTTATATTTTTCACTTAAGGTAATCTGTAAGCAGTACCTTCACAAACAGAATAGGCCATCAGTTCAGAGTCCTTCAGCAGAAAGCCGCTTTCTTCAAGTCAGTCTTGAAATAATTGAGCACTGAAACAAGTGCTCTAATCTCAAGTGCTAAAAGTAAGTGTGACTTCTGCTTGCTGACTCAGAGTCATCCCTAGAACATGTCACATCACGGTCTCTGAACTCAGGCTAGAAAAGCAGACTCCAGGGCAGAAACAGTGTTTGCTTCACTAGCTCTGTTGTACCCTATGCTAATGTCTAACTTTGCATCATCTTAAACATGGTGACACTATTGTACAGTCTCTCAAAAACAGTGTTCTGATTCACATGAATTTATGGATACTGGCAGATTTTGGGGTTAGGATCTAAACGTATCACAGTACTCAGCAATGATAAAGATATGGAATTTTTTGACAATTCAAGTGAAAAACCAGTCACAATGACATAAGGTAGTTTTACAAATTACAGTAAAAATTTTTCCTTTTTTTGTGTGCATATGCTGTTTCATCATTACTATGATAGATTATTATTTCACATAAATTACTAGTAGCAACAATTTAGAAAACTGCTTTTCTCCAAGATAAACACCCCCAGCTCCCTCAGCTGATCATCAGACTTGTGCTGCAGCATCCCCAGAGCCTTCTCTTCTCCAGGCTGAACCACCCCAAATCTCCAAGTCTGTCTTCATAGGAGAAGTTCTCCAGCCCACTGATCATCTTCACAGCTTCCTCTGGACTTTCCCCAACTGGTTCATGTCCTTCTTATGTTGGACACCTCATCTGGGGTCACAAGAGTAGAGGAAAGGGGGAGAATCCCCTCTCTCAAACTGCTGCCCACAGTGCTTTGGATGCAGCCCAGGACACATTTGGCTTTCTGGGCAGCCAGTGCATATTGCTGGGTCATGTCCACCAAAACCTCAGAGTCTCTCTCCTCAGGGCTGCTCTCAATCCATTCTCTGCCTGTGACCATGAAGGTCAGTTCCCTTGAGTTTCACTTCTGGATTTTTTGGTTTTAAGCCAAATCCTTTCTGCTAAGACACGTAGGAAGGATCAGAACATATTTCTAATAAAAATCAACTCCACTAGTGAAACCTTAATCTGTGCACAGCTTGGCACTCCATCAATTTGGCACATCAGTATAAAAGGGGGAAAAAATAGATACAAGCAACACATTCCCTTATCTCATTTCCACTGTTTTTTTGTATATACACACTGAATAATCCATTATACCCATTATCAAATCATCAACAATAGGATGGTAAAACAGCAACTTGGATTTGCAGTAGAGTTTAAATCCAAACTGCCTGAAGCAGAATCTAACAGGATGATGTGGCAAGAATGAGCAGAAATTCAACATTAAGAGTATGGAAATGATTGCTTAAAAAGCAAACACCCAGCACGTTCCTATAAAAAGCATTTTCCACCTAAGTCCAAATACCCTGAAAGTATGACTGAAAATCAATAGAGAAAAAAAATATTCCAATGATTTCAGTCCTCTATACTTAGGGGGGGGAGGAGGAAGAATAGTATGAATAGTGAAGAAATATCTTTTGAAGTTTTCCAGCAGCAATCACTTAAGCTGCTATTGCAAGAGATACAAACATTGCATATTTATTTTCTTTAATTTCTCATTTCACTTTCAAGGAAGCATTTAGTGGAGATGTGAATATGGATCCAACCTGTAATACTGAATACCTGTTTATGCTTAATCTTTAAGTGCTTAGGCTTTACATAATCTTCATCACTCTTTGACAGTATTCTATATTCCAAAGACATCAATGCAAGAAGTTCAGAGTGAAGCTTACTCAAAACCTGCAACTATCTGAATGAGGACTCAAGGAAGGAGAGCTGAGAGGAAGAGGTTAATTAAGACTTGTTTGAGATGATTTTTGCAAATATACTAAAAAAAAACAAACCAAAAAGCCAACCAAAACCCAACAAAAAAAACCCCCAAAAAGTACCAAATGAAACAAACCAAAACCCAAACAAACCCCCCAACAAAACAAAAAAAATAACCACCCCAAAACAAACAAACAGAAACCTCCAAATGAAACAAACAGAAAACCAAACTCCCAGGAAGATAAAGGAATGATTTGCTGAAAGGTGGATTAGATTAGGGAACAGCCACATTGAGGAAACAATTAAAAATTACCACTACAATGGAGTAGACTGGTACATTGGAAGCTTAAATAGACATTTAGGTTCCTAAATCAAGAGTCAGTTTGACTAAAGACTTTATGTGTGCTGAGAAGAAATTTCCAAAGCTTTGGCTATTTTGTCATTTCCACTGTTCCTGTACTGCAAAATCCAGAGTCCAACAGGCAATGTCCTTGAACCACTGCTTTTGTAACCTTAAATACTTTTGAGTGGCTGAGGCTTAAAAATAGCTGGTAACCCTCAGTACCTCTCCAAAAGTATCACCTCTAGACACCAGTTACAGAATGTACATGACCTTTACTTATCTATATTTCTCTACAGTTCTGTTTGGTTTGGGTTGTAGAGCAGTGGAGCACATCTGCAGAGTGAAACCAAAACTGTATTGGAACTATTGATATATTTTATTTTTTTTGGTTTGGAATAAGAATAAAAAATATTTTTTCACTTATAAGATAAAGTAAGGTAAAATAAGGGTTGAAGTTTTCTTCTTCATTTGGTTTTTGGTTTCTTTTTTTCTTTTTGTTTTGTCAATTCATTTGTTTAACAGTTTTGGGGGGAAGCCATACAAAAATACCATATCGACCAAATATTTATAAGACTATGTCCCAAACAGATTTTCATGCAACATTAATACTCCTATTATATAAGTATACAAACCTGCTCAAAGCAGTTTTTTCCCCCCTTTATCTACTTGCATATTTAGATAGCTGATTGATGGAGTATAAAGGAGAAATATCATTTCATTTGCTGTTTTTGTGCAAGCAGATGTTTCTTCAGATCTACCTTTAAAATCAATATAAATTCAACCTGCAAAGAGCATCATTTTAAAGTATAATTACAAAGCAAAAACCTGTTTTCAAAATACACGTGCATGGAACAGTGGTCTTTATCCACAAGAAGTGTTGAGTCTGGCTGCTTGAATAACTAACACAAAGCAGAGGGAAAACACAAGGGAACATTGGATTCATAGCACAACCATTAACAAAGCCTTGTTACAGTATTTCCTTCTGAATCAAGCTGGCAGCTGTGTGGGATAAGCTGCTTTTCCTCCTTCCTTCATCTATGTCTTGTAAAACCTAGGAAGTCTGATGAGGAGGGGCTGGTTTGCAGCTCACTCACAGCAAGCAAGAGATAGAGGACTAGTCCAACCCAACCTGGAAAGGAAACCTGTTGCTCAGGGGAGAACAGGGGCACTGCTTGTTACAGAGCTCTGTAGCACTTCCAGCACCATTATACACGAGCAGGTGCACAGCCTGTGAAAGCCATCTTTTGCAAGGGGGGATATTTTTAAAAAGAAACACTGCTCTGAAGTTTGTAAAGGACTCTAATTTACCATACCCAGTGTAAATGAGACAGAGAAATGACTGGGAAGCAAAGTCAGGTTTGGTAACTCAAACAAGGGACAAGTTACTTGTACATATTTCTTGAACGCCACTGTGATTTGGAAAGCCTCAGGGTCCATACTTAAAAGCCATATAATTTAAACCAATTTACACCATATGGAAGTTGGTCTATCCTTCACACAATCCCAGCATCGTGGTCAGCACATCTACAACAATCCTCCTGCTGAACTTCAATGACCAGATTCTGAACCAACCTTGTGTCATAATTCCCAGTCGAGTCACTGCTTCCACCCCAAAACTGCTGCTCCCTCCCTCTATCCAGTTTATACCTTGGAATGTTTATGTCAGCTCCCATTATTTTAACCAGAGCAATGCAATTCACATCAATTCCTTCCATCCACTATGTTCAACTAATTCCAAGGCAAATTTTCCTAAACCTCTTCAAAACTTAAGAGACAGGGACAAATAAGAGTAACTTGCAGGAGAAAAACTGAGGCAATATTTCTCAGGTTGTCAAAGATTTCAAAATAAATCAGAAGCAATTAAAAATGTAGATGGATTTCTGGTATGAGGACTACTTATAGAAAAAAAAATAAAGCTGCAAACATTTGGTTTCTCATCCATCCTCTTCTATTGGAAATTTACTGCATAAATGCAATACTGGTGGAGAGAAGGGTCACTTCCTATTCAAAAACCAAATCTCGCAAAAATTTAACAGTTCTGACAAAGCTTTTATTCACACTAATTTCTCTAAAGCAGAGAATACAAAAAAAAATTAATTTCAATAAGCACTTTCTCCAGAACAATCCATTCATTCTCACAAAATCATATTTACAAGCTCAGTACAGTTATTTGTCTATGTAAAAATTCAATTACAGAAGAAACCCAATGAAATTATTTGGCCTAAATTATATTTTTTAGCCTTTCAATCTTTAAACTATGTATTTAATTAGTATTATCCACAGCAGCAATGGCCTTGAAATATGTTGTGAAATCATCAACAAGTAGCTTTCCAACACACTTGGTAACTACACATAACAAAAATGAACATTCATCACAGAAGTCTTTTCTATTTTTACAGTTATATTAATAAATATGCTTTAGCCACTGAAGTTTGCCTCAAAAGTATTAAGGCTCAGTTTTTCAGCTTGAGAGAAAATTATACAGAGAAACTGTCAGCAACAACTGCCTACCAGTTTGGTTGCATGCAGCAACACCCCCTAGTCCTTCTGGACATGTAGTTATGTCTTAAAACAACCCAGCATATTTAGGAAAAAGACTTTCTCCTTGAAGCTCTCACTTGTAGAGCACAAACCCAAGGACTTCCATACAGTAATACTTTTTCCTTATAAAACTGTCAAGCTTTTTGTTCTGCACAACACATATACTTGAATAGCAATGAATTGTGACATATATCAGATTAAACCTTATCTTAAACTCTGGCAAAACTATTTTTTTTTCAAGTTGCTTTGTTGGGGTTTTTTTTATCTCTTTGTTTTTTAAACCATTCAAAAGCAGGCACCAGCAGTTAAATATATAGACTCAAGCCCCCCTCTCTTTGTGGTGCAATATCAGGAAACTACTTCAGTACATAAATAAGCCTCAGAGGTTATGTACAAACCTTACCTGCTCAATAAGCCTCTGGAAGAGTGGAAAAACTCCCTCTCATTGCACTGAACTCTGGGGCTGATAAAACTGCCTTTTATACCCAGGGAATAGGCTTCAGCTGGGCCACATTGGAGCCTAGGGGAGTTAAGGGTTATCAGGTGAAGTAAATTATGTAATTGAGGATGTCCAGAACCTGGCTTTGAAGTTGATGTCTACTTTTTAAAATGTGCATGGTCATGCCAAGCATCTGAAAAGCAGACTCCACTTAATGCTTCAAATTACATATTTTAAGTAGAATGAGGTGAGGTGTTCACAAAACACCTCCACAGTTTTGCTTCTGTGCTACAGAGAAACAAAATCATTTTTCCTTTCAAGACTTAATGTCTTGACTATTTTATTATTATTGTCTCCCACAACTGTATTAACAGTGATTTTGTAATTAAGCAAATCAAAACTCAAGCTGCGAGCTTGAAAGACTGAGTGTTCTGAACATTTTGCAGTGTAGTATAAACAAGGAGGACAAAGAAAAGCAAAAAAGACTTTAGCTAAACATTTCACAAAGATGACAGAGGGCCATTCCTCACCTCCTGTATGGGTTTCTGCCAGGTTGTCACAGTCCAAAGACAGAAATCTTTTATGCTCCAAGGTCTTGACCCCTGTCCACTAGTCTTCCTCTTCATACAAAGTTTATCATGTCAAAGATTAAGTTACTGTAATGCTTTTATTTTCTTTCAAGAAAAAATAAATCATGCACATCTCAGTGACCACCAGGAGCACTGTACTGAAAATGTGCACTGAAAAGGACAGAGACCAGGTATGTAAAATGTCGGCTCAAAATGGAATTTATGAGCATGTGGATGAGAGGAGATATAACAGGAAGTTTTACAGCCCCAACTGTAATGGTTATTGTCATGGAGAGCTCTAATAAAACCAAGGCTAACAGGTGACATCCCAGCTCTGTCTGACAGGGCTGCTCATTCCTAGACAGATGAACTGATGGGTGAAAAAAAAGCCGGAAGTTCTATTGAAAAAAAATACCTGCACACACCTACTTTAAAAGGATCCTTTGCAGTCTTCACTGCCTTGTTTTCATTTACCTTGTCTGCAGCTGCTAATTCTGAAACCTTTACTTCATGCAAAACTGTCTGTCAGTGACAGCTTCCAGGACAGCTGAGACTCACACATGTAAAGAACTGTGAAGTCAGTTAAGCTCTATTGAACTTCAGGTTGTTTGATGAAAAATTTGCTAGGAAATGTTTTGTCTCCTTGTGCCAGGAATGAAGTTGCTGACCACGCTAAACTGATCAGATTAGTGGTCAGATTGCCCACACTAATTAAGCATAAGCTGACATTAAGGAAAAGCCAATTCTATTTCGATATCAGGGAGAAGTTCCTGACTACTAAAACTTAGTCTGGAGACAATGTTCACAGGAATTGCTACTGACTGTTCCAGTCAATACTACAAAATTCTTCTTACCAGTTACTTTAGCCACCGATCTCACAGAATCACAGAGCACTTCCCTGTAATTATCCACTAAGCTGCACGCTTTAAGCATACCATCTAAAACCTGCAAATATACAGGTGCACAGGTTTAATTTGTTCTGATTAGTGCCTACAGTTTTTCCTGACAATCTAATCCTACACCATTAAGCCTTTACCTATATTTCTGATAAGTTTTATTTCCTGCACACCTGCCCTTCCCAAGCCCTAGATGTCAGTTTTGATGCAGCTCCTTCTGCCACGTGTCACCTTTGCAAAATTACTAATCAACTTTTCACCTTCATTACTCCTGCTGATGACTCACATCTACCACAAAACCACAGGGACATAAAGAAGAAAATGATAGCCAGCTTGAAATAAAAGAACACTCTTAAAACACGCTTGTTTATTCCTATACTTTATTAAAGAAATGCTTTATAGGACTTTTTGGCTTTAATGTTCAGTTGTAGTATCAGTCAGAATTTAATGTTCTGTGGGATAAAGACTATGCCTTCATTCATTAAGGAAGTGCAGACCTTGAGTTCATTCAACCATTAAGAGAGTCAATGAAGTAATTTATTAATCAATTAGATGTCAGAGAGCTCTAATGCTGATCTGTACTAAACTAGCAGTACAGATGTACCTCAGACTTAGTTATTGAACAATTACTTGAGAAATTCCTCCTTCTTCTGAGTGGAAATTAGTGTAAATGACTGAGAAAGTATTAATTATGCCTTCTCAGTTATCATTTTATCCTTCACAAAAAATGATCACAGTAAAGAATCAGGAGAGGCAAGCATCAGGAGGAATAGAAAGGATGAGCAAGAAACAAAGAGGATAACACAGCTGAACAAAAGCACAATAAAAAGCACAATAAAAAGCACTTTCATTCTATATATTCTTGTCATATTACTGTTACGTAGATTCACTGTAAACTGATGCAATATCTGGGATATATTATCAACTACACAAAACCCTACCTAAAATACTGCAAAATTGACAGGAAAATACACATATCATGATAATATAAGTACATTTGAGCTTCTAGGTGTGAGGGGGAAAGAAAAAAATATCTTTGTAAGTGGTAATAAATAGTCTGAAACAGAAGCTAGAGAGAAGAAATCAAGACTAAAGTCTGAAATATAACTACAAGGGTAGGTAAAACCAAGGCACCCTTACCCATACTTTATCAGCACATAAAATAGGGTAGGGGAAGGCCAAGTAGATATTTTCACACAGACATACAAGATAGCAGTCTAAGTGATAATGAGCAGATGGGCTATGAGAATTTTCTTCTAGAAAATGACATTCAATTGATAGTCATATAGCTAATTACATGCTGTTCATTAAATGCCATTAATTAAATTTGAGCTCATCTTATCTGCTAATGGTTGTGTTTCACTATATGTGCACATATATTTTGTATAAATGTGCATTTATTAATTTTGGAATGAAAAGGAAAACAGTAAGTTTTTAATGAATCTGAGAAATTTCCTTTTTTTTTTTTTTATTTATCAAGTTAATTGCTTTTACAGTTTTTAGTAGGAAATAATCATGCTAAATCCGAGAAACAAAATGAATTTTTAGATCATCCAAGAAAATACCACATGTGAAGGAGAACATTATGTTTCAAATCAGCTTATATGTTCATGGAGGGGAATTTATGAAGAAAAACAAATAATGCTATTACTAGTGATTAAGTACTCCCTCTCTTGACTAAATAATACATTTTAGGTTGAACAAATTCTAGTTACAGCCAAGCTTGACAGAGAGGTCTCTGTCATCGATGGTGTCTATATTTCACATTATCAGCCTTGAATGAAAGGAATTCTCAGCATGAAGCAGAATCTGGGAGATGGTAAGGATGACATGCTTTCCTGCATTCCTCTCAAAAACCTATTGGGTGAGTCACATATTTTTAAATATAGATTTGACAGGATTGTACATGTGTTTAATTTTTCAGATATTTCAATCTCCGATAAATGACAATCAATGGTAGGGCTTAAATAGGAAAGATGGCCAAAATCATCCCAAACTGTGTGTTTCACACCTCCGAGGGACTGATAGGGCCCTTTCTGGAATGGAACATATGGTAAAGTCCTAAAAACATGTCAATGTTTAAATGTTATGGATTACACCTTGACAAAAGTGGTTCCTATTTCCTCTACAGCATCTGCCAACAGATCACACACACTTCAGCAGTTTCTTGACATTCACAGAATCAAAGAATGTGCTGAATAGGATTCATCAGGATCATCAAATCCATCCCTCAGCCCTGCACAGGACCATCCCCAAGAGTCACCCTGTGCCTGAGAGCATCATTCAAATGCTTCTTGAGCTCTGTCAGCCTTGGTGTTGTGCCCACTGCCCTGGGGAGCCTGTTCAGTGCCAACCACCCTCTGGGGGAAGAACCTTTTTCTAATACCCAATATAACCCTCCCCTGACACAACTTCAGGCCATTCCCTCGGATTCTGTCCCTGGTCCCCACAGAGCAGAGCTCAGTCCTGCCCCTCCTCTGCCTCTCACAAGGAAGTTGTACCTGCAGTGAGGTCTCCCCTCAGTCTCCTCTTCTCCAGCTGAACACACCAAGTGCCCTCAGTGTCCTCACACGGCTTCCCCTCAAAGCCCTTTGGATGTTCTCTAATGGCTTTATGTCTTTCCTATGTTGTGGTGCCCCAAACTGCCCCAATGTTGCAGGTGAGGCCACCCCAGGGCAGGGCAGAGCAGGACAATCCCCTCCCTGGCCCTGCTGGCAATCCTGTGCCTGATGTCCCCCAGGACAGGGTTGGCCCTCCTGGCTGCCAGGGCACTGCTGACTCAGGGCCAGCTGGCCATCAACCAGGACCTCCAGGTCCCTTTCCCAGCACTGCTTTCCAGCCTCTCCTTCCTCAATCTGTCCGTACATCCAGGGTTGCCCCATTCCAGGTGAAGGATCCAGCACCTGCCCTTGTTAAACTTCATATGGTTGGTGATTGCCCAGTTCTCTAACTTATCCATGGTTCCAGTAAGGGAATTTATGCATGAGCAGAGTTATTTTGCATAAGTATGTCTGATGCATCCTGACACTGTGTATGATTTACTACATGTGACTACTTGGCATTTTATGGACAATTCACAGTCTAGACTTCCAAGTACCAGGAAAAGCCACCAAAAGCTATAAAAATACAGGATAAATGACATTTTGCATTCTTTTTCTATGGGAGACAGGATTTAATGGTAAAATATGTGAAATCTCACACTGCTGGATCAAACCAAACTTGGACCCTCTATCCTCATGGCTTGGGAAAGCAGTGTTCCCACCCACTGGCTAGGATGCTTACATCTCTTCTAGTAGTTCACAATAGAGGCATGTTGTTGAAGCAGTTTGAAAATGTTTTTTTCACTGCATGACTTGTTCCTCAGAGGCAGAGAGAATTTTAGCCAATGTGGCATCCTTTACAAAATGTACTATACTGATTCCCTCTATAACCTGCCCTTGACAAGTAACTGCAGTTTGCTGGAAACACTTCCTAGAATCAGTTAAAGGGGTAGCATTCATCTTCTTTAAATTAAAGTGAAATTAAATCAAGCCAAATTCCAACCAGCTCTGCCTGCCAAGAAATTTCAGAGAACTGGCATCTCCAGAAGAGTCCAAATGGGCTGCAGTGATGGCACACTCTGACTGGAACCCAGGTAGGTTTTATAGCAGTGAAGATGTCTGTATAAGAAAGCCAGAACTGAAGAATAACTACATAATGTCACTCTTCAGGTCACAGGCAGCAGTCTCATAGTATGACACAAACTAAAATTGCATACTTTCCACAGAGAATCCACATAGATGTCAGAAAAGTGTTTGCACAAAGATCAGTGGATAAATGCAGCCCTTCTTAATTGCCAACCTTAAGATAAAAATTGACTTATCTTAAAACCCCGCTTATTCCTCCTTTGTTGCATCTCTTCCCATCACTACATTTTTTTATTTTTTTTGTCCACATTTCTCTTTTTTGGTTTGGTTTGGTTTTCCATTGACATTCATTCCCTGAATTTCAGCCCAATTGATTCACCTCATTAAAAATACCAACATATAAATGGTTAACATGGAGCCAGCTGCACCATTACTGTGATTTCACTGTTCTCTCATTATCAATGTGAGGCATGATCATTCCCACTGAGGTTATTTTTTATCAGATTGCATACTAAAAAAAGTGTAGTGGCTTCATTTTGTAGGATTTTCTGTCCATACCTTTCCTGTGGGTTTTTTTATGTTAAAGGAAAGTTTAAGTTATGCCTGATTAACTAAATATGCAGAACACATGTACTTTGTAACAGTTCTGCATCTGACACTCCTAAAATATTACAAGTATTACAAATGCAGATTATTATGGCTATGGATTTCAAAACTGGCTACTACAATTATTTCTCTAATGTCACCCTAAGGTACTGTACTGAAAGCAGTTTTATAGCGTTTAATTTCTCCAGTAAGTATCACATCAGCCATATAACTTATGAAAACAGTAGTCATAGAAATGACATGAAGCAGAGACACCTCCACCTCCAGGAGCTTCAGCTATCCCTGCAGGATGACATATAGCCGTTGCATGCAACAAGCAGAAAGCATTATTAACTTTTCAGCTTGCCTAACATGAGCCAGAGCAAGTGGCAGCAAACCACGCTGGCTCCTGAGCACGTCCATTTCCTTTTGCAGTCGGAACTGGTGATGGATGGCGGTGTCTCGAAAAATAACAAGGCCAGAAAACTGGATTCACAGCCCTCCAACTGAGGTAGTTTATTACCTGACTCTGACACAAAGAAAAGGAATTACAGACTAAACAAAGCATATTTGAACACCTGCAGTAGAATATACGCATTTACTGCACCCCCGCATTAGTCTGGAATAGGGTCAGGATATTCATTAGGTTTCTGCCAGCTTCCCAGGGGCCAATAATGGATATATTAAGTATGTTCTGTCAAAGGTACTTCTTATATGGATTCAATCATATTCTTGGTCCTTTGTCATTCTGCTTAGAATCTCCCACAGATTTTGTCATGGGCTGCTCAAAGGTAAAATAAAGCAAAATTCCATGTAATATATGGGTCTCTGGCTGCCACAAATGCTCTGTTCCACTGATTCTTCAAAATTCATTGTCCCACTTTGTCATAACGCCTTATCTGATGCACAGTTGTTTGTTGTTTTATTTTTTTTTCTATTAAACTGCTGAGTTACTGGAAATCTGGTGAAAATCGATATTATTGTATTAATTTTACTTTATGAATATTATATTTGTCTAACAATGAATACATTGGAAATAGTTCAGAATACCACTCTCTATGCTGATGAAAAACAAAAAATCTATTGCTTTCATGTGCAGTGCTCTTATGCAGCTGCATCATTTTACATCCTGGCTGGGACAAGAAAATTCTAATGCATTATATTGATTTTGACAGTGGGCACTTTACACTTTGAAATACAAATGTGAAATTCTGCATTTTAGAATGCTAGTACCGTGAATTTACCATTTCAACTACTGTGAGCCCAAGGTCTATTTGAAGGTATGCAACTAACTGTTATGTGAGTTTCTTTCTTGCTCTCTTCCTAAAGAATAAAAAGTATTCTTTCCAAAATTACCTGTGACTGAATACTTTCATTTAAAACACATCTGTAGCAAATTATTAATTTGATTTCATAGGAAACTGACTTTGTATATCTGTTCTGTTGTGAGTCATCATATAAAGTCATGCTCTTTTGTTAATTTTCTTTTAATGCAACTGGTCAGAACTTAGATAACACTCCTTGAGTTGAAGTGTTTAAAATTACTCCTTCAAGTTTTTATTCTGTGTTTATGTGGTCCCACATTCTATTTTGATTTACTTTAAATTGCAACATTTGTTCTCTGATGCTTCAACTAAAAATAGATTATTTTTTTAGTATCTAAACATACTAAGAGTAATTAAAAGTTTCTTCATCCTCCTAAATTACTGCCTATGTGTATAATTACTTAGTCTTACACTTTTAGGAGCAGCTCCAGTTTAACCTGTTTCATTTCTGTATGGATCTATACCATGCAGGCTACAGTGGTTATAGTTTTGCACTTCCCTGAAATGAACTATATCCCATAATAAATTCAAAGGCCTTGTATGGAAGCTGTGCCCTGATGTTCAAAGGATTCAAGGAGGTAAATCTTGCTGATTCACACAAATGGCTGCAGTGCCTTATTTATGCCATTTTATGATTAAGGCCTCGAACTAGCAAAGTTCTTAAGGACGTGCCTAATTTTTGATTCAATAGAAGCATTCACCTGTTTGAAATGCTTAAATGCTTTGCTGAATTATGACCCAAACGAAGTGAACGAGCAGTGAAAAAGAGAAGCAGTAAAATTTACTTACACAGTTAATATCCTGAGCCCTGGATCAAGAAGATGCCCCATCCTCCAGCTCTGCAGCTGCAGCCACCACAGGCTGTAAGAGTACTGGGATTTGTTCATGCTGAGAGTGGAGCTGAAGCACACAAATCAGACTCCACTTCTCTCCCTTCCCTTCCCCAAGGACAGGCACATCTGTCTGTCACGGTGCACAGCCGTCCATCAGGAGACACCCATCTTCACACATCACTTCACCTGCTCTCCTCTGGAACTCTGGGGAGAACAATGATGAAGAATCCAAGATGGTATTCTGGCCCCTTTACCACACTTCAGAGAAGATAATTATAATCCAGGAAAATGTTACTGTAGTGCTCCAACTAGGACATCTGTCCAGGTAAAGAAAAGTTCCCAGGTAGCTTTCCTAGACAAATGCAAAACTTTCCATAGAAACTCTGTATATTATACCCTTCTCCAGTGAAAAAAACCTCTCAAAATTCAATTAACTCCACCTTTATCTGCGATCTTCTCCCTTTTCTTTAGTTTTCTACGGTCATTTGAAACTCTTCCATTTATCAAAACATTTTACTAGTGTTCAATATAAATAGACGTGATCTTACCTCTTTAATCTTGATTTTGGCTTTCATTTTGAGTTACCTACTTTATTCTCATATGTCACTGTAGATTAATTTGTTATGCTAAGTACTTGCCAAATAAATAATGAGCTTTCAAATGAGTCCATATGTAATAAGGTAAGGATTCAATTATTCCTAACACTATTAACATTTTACTACTGTATCAGGGTCATGGCTGAAAATATGATAGACATCTTTAGGATTGCCAAGAGCCTTAGTCTCTTACTTGGGAACCATTGTTACTGCTAAGAAATTGGCATCTAATGATTTGTAATACTGTCAAAGAAGGGGTAATTCTTTTTAGCAATCCCTGCAAGCAGACACTCTTTATTTCAGTATCAAGCTTAAATTATTATGAAGTTCTTGCCTACTGCTGAAAATTATTATTTTGGAGAGGAGAAAGTGAATCAAGAGTCTAAGATTAGACAAAGTGAGGGTTTTTCCTTTCTCTTTTTTTAAGCAATAGATGTCTTTGAGCTAATTTTGTTTCCTGTCTGAGTGTCCTTAAAAGCAGTCACCAGCATGACAGAAGCTGCTTTTGGGACCCTGCTGTGTCAAAGGCTCTCTGTGCATTAAAGGTGGTCTCCTGTACAATCTGCAGATATGACAGATCATGAGGGAAAGAGGGACAGATGTGCAAGTGGATGAGGTGCCACCACACCACCTGCCAGAGGTATGTGGGAAAGGGATCCATGGGTCCCATTCCCAGCTCCCAGAGCTGCCTTTGCCACCCTGTGAATCCCAACATCTGGGCCAAGGCAGTTTGATGTATATCCTTATGCACTTTTCAAAATGTAGCCTGTCTTCTGTGATTGTGTCATAGCCTAAAATATTGTATGATTGCTCACAAACTCCTTTGAGGATTCTTTCAACACTGCTGTAAAAAGGTGGAATATCATTTTCTTGAATAAAAAATATGCAGTTCCAAGGATTTTATTTTTTCCTCAGTTTTTCTATAGCCATTTTGCTGACAAAAATGAAACAGTTTTTCAGAGTACGAGATTGAAGAAAAATCTGTCACTTGCAGACATTTCAGAATTTACATCCATAATTACACATTCAGCTCCCCTCCTTATTCTATCTACATCATTAGGAATGGACAATTGGAAGCAGGCACTTGGAGCCCAGTCCTTTTTCAATCACTAAAAGTAAACAATAATCTAGAGGATCAATATCTACATTTCCTTGCATAATACCAGGCAGAAATTATTTTCAAAACCTTGGAAGAAACAAAAAAATGAATGTCCAAAACACAGAGGTGCATCAACAGAGCAGGAAGGCTTGAGGGAATCACCAGCATGCCAGGTCCTACCAGCAGGAAGGAATTTATTAATGATTTTGAGACCATATTGCCAAGATTAACCACTGTCAAGTATCCATCTGCTTCTAGAAATTTGGAATCTGGAAACTCAAAAAACATGTTCTGTACAAGTGGCACAGCTCCAGTCCTGCTATGGGAATGAATTCCTGCACCTGCAGACACCCCAGGGCCTGGAGGAGGTGACAAGTCTCTCACAGAGGCCTGTGGATAAATGCTGGTGTTGAACACCAATATTTGGCCAGGGCAGCAGAGAGGCACAGCCCTGCTCCAGGGCATGTGTTCTGTCCTCAGCTTGCATAGAGGAATGCAAGAGTATGGCCCAGTAGACCAGTATCACAGCTTGCTCGTGAAAAGTGGCAATAATGATTCCAGTAGATAGAAGATACCTCCTCAAAGATCTCTGAGGGGGCTGTGCATTTCAGGTCTCTCATAAACTATTTTTAACTTTGCCAAATAAACCCACAAAAAGCCATATAAAAGTACCAAATTGTCATTATTGATCTTGGTATTGTGAAAATGTGTTGTAAACCATACTGTTGACAAAACTTAGTGAGGTGGGTTGACTCTGGCTGAGTGACAGGTACCCACCAAAGCCTTCCTATGAATCCCTTCCTCAGCTGGACAGAGGAGAAAAAATATAATGAAAGGAATGTGAGTTGGGATAAGGACAGGGAGATCACTCTGCAATTACTGTTGTGGGCAAAACACTTGACTTGGGCAAAATAGTTTAATTTATTATCAGCCAAATAACAGTAGGGTAATGAGAAGCAAAAACAAATCTTACAAGACCTTACCACCACCCCTCTCTTCTTCATGGACGTAACTCCTCCTCCTGTGACATGCAGGGGGACAAGAAATGGGGTTGCAATCAGTTCATTACACGTTGTCTATGCTGCTTCCTCCTCAGGGCTGGACTCCTCACACTATTCCTCTACTCCACCCATGGTGGTTCAGCCCTTCAGGATCAGGCTGCTCCATTGTGGTCCCTTCCAAAGGGTCACAAGTTCTGTCATCAAACCTGTTCCAGCATGGGCTCTTCTTTCCATGGACCCACAGTTCTCTGCCAGGACTCTGCTCCAGAGTGGGCTTCCCGCAGGGTCAAAGCCTCCTTTGGGCATCCAACCCATCCAGTGTGGGGTCCTCCACGGGCTGCAGGTGGATCTGCTCCACCACAGACCCCCACAGGCTGCAGGGGAATCTCTGCTCCAGTCCCTGGAGCACCTCCTGCACTGCCCTGGGTGTCTGCAGACCCTTTTATCTCACACATTCTCGCTCCTCTCTTTGGCTGAAAATGCAATTGTGCTGTGGAAGTTTAGCCCTTCATAATCCTGTCATCCCCAAGGTGCTGCTGCCACCACTGATGGGCTCAGCCTTGTCCATCTTGGTCCATCTTGGATCTGGCTCCATTGGTTCCACCGGACACTGGGGAAGCTTCTGGAAGCTTCTCACAGAGGTCACCCCTGTAGCCCTACCACTACCAAAACCTTGTCACAGAAACTCAATATCCCCAGGGAAGAGTGAGGCTTGGCAACGTGTCTCAAGTTCAGCTCTTTCTTTGTGTATTAAATTAGTTTTTCTGCCAAAAATTGACCTAAAAAGAAGTCATACATGATGCATTCAATTTAGATTTGAATGTTATTCGACTCACTCACGCACATGTTAGATGTTTTCATTTCTTCTCTCTTTTCTAAAAGTTCTTTTTGCTTAGATGGATTGCATTCAATGGTTTGAGTGGTGACAAAACAGAATTAGACTTGCAAGTTTCCACTCACTGGTAGCTGCCTACAGGCCAAGATACAGCTCTTGGCAATAACAGCCTGACAGCAAGGGAATGATATTTCCATTTGCAGTAAAAGAGTTAATGAGAAAAATCCATGTTCAGGACAGTCATTTGAGGTCAAAGACCATAATATTATTTGGGGGCCAAATTGATTTCTGTGTTGGAAAAAATACAGTTTCTCAGATAATTTCAGAAGATGATACTTGATATCTTCCAGAAAACCCTAAGAAGGTGTAGCATAAGTGAATTTCAATGCATTCATTAATAAGGAAACTAAATCTTCAAGGTAGTTTGCTAAGTATTATTATGCTTCATTTGGTCAGTTCTTTATATCATCCATTTTGTGTTGCTCTAGTAATTATAGCCAAGTACATTTGAATGTGGATTGGCAATGGAAGTTGTTCTTTACAGAAGGTTTGTCACAGAAAAAGTGGACTTTAGAGAAACTGATATTATGTGATTGTTACTGACTGCATTTAACCAGGAAAAGTTACAAGGAAAATACTAATTACTTCAACATTCATAGCTGTGTCTGAGCAAAAGATAGTTACACTGTGACATGGATGAGCAAATAAAATAAAAAACATAGGAGAAGCCTTGGTAAATAAAAATAGGAGACTTTGATTATTCAGAATAGACTGGAATACATTAGAGAAGATAGAATGTGGATTTGGTATGAGAGCAGCTTTGAAGCTGCACAGGTTGTGAGTGAGTGCCCAGCATTGAGACCAGAACATTATAGTTATGTGTGGGAAGCAGCACAACAAAAACTAGGAAATATATAAAGGTAGCAAAAAAGCTAAAGAACAGTTATTTCAATCTCAGGAAGAGTCAATCTCTCAAGCTCTTGCTCAACTAGTCAGTTCTTACTCATGCACATCTCCCACTAACCTCAAGAAGTTTTACCTGAACTGAAGCAAAACCGGTAAAAAATGATGGACAAAGATTTTTTTAGCCTATCTGGCAAAATGTATGATGCATTGCTGTGTGGAAAGAATCCATAGAAGTGAAGGATTTAAAAATCCACAGTGCACAAAACACACTTCAATCAAGTCAGCTGTTCTTTCAGAGAAAGGGTTTAAAATGATGGGACAAGACAGAAAAAAAAAAAAGGAAGCAGGAGTTTCCTTTCTGCAATAAACTCTCAACCAGAAATTACCAGTAGAAATGTAAAAGGTCTAGAAAGCTCACATTTTATTTATTACCATTAGCAATGCATCTATAATGTCAAAATAATCATTCCAAATTGAATTGTTCTCAGAAGAGAAACTGGGAATGTCATGTCATCAGAGACACTTAATATGAGATGGAAAACTCACATTAAAGAACACAAGAGAATGAATAAACAGGTAAAAAATGAACATAACAGGGGTTAAAAAAACCCAAACAAACAAACAAATAAAAACAAAAAAAAGGAAACTGCACTTCATAATTTCACTTTCATGTATCTCAGACACTGGGCTAAAATCAGCCTCTAAACCAAGAGAACCCCCCTCTTGGGGGCTAAAAGAAAGCCAAGGGACTCAGAAATGGAGGCTTTCTGCATACAGAAGGCACGTATATATTCTGACTCTGGGAAGTCAGGATTTTTTTTTTTCATCCACTTGATAGTGAACAAACTGGTTAATAGTTGAGGCCAAGTTTTATAGAAGTTGGGATGTTACTTTTAATTAACGTAGCCTGATTTATTTGCCCAAATAAATTCCCTGCACAATATAATGGACTAGTTATTTATTTCACAATGTCTGGGTATCAAAACAAATCTTGGAGGTCACTTACATTGGAGGTTTTGTTCTGTCATTATACAGTCATAAAAGTTAATAGTTCTTGCTGCTTGCCTGAGTTCAACATTAGATTCTCAGATGAGTTAAGAGAATGTGTTAATTACTGTTCATTACTGTAAGAGTTCATGTGAAGCTACTTGGAAATTACAGAGCTGATGGAGAATATGCTGTGTTGATTTTTTTCTGGAGGGGCATTAAGAGAGAAGGTCAGAGAGCCAATAAAAGCTGATCTGTCAAAAGTGAAACTTTTTGACAGTATCTGACTTGTTTGATGAAAATTTAATGGGAAAAGATTTCTTAGTCTCAGGTGGGGACTGATTTCTTCTCATTTTGCTGGGACGATCAAGGTAAAGTGACTCACTGCAGTAGGAGAGATTTTTGGTTGAATATCTCTGCTTGATTTGTGTTAGGTGTGGAATCTCTGCCAATTTTCTTCTGTGCTGGAAGTATATGCAATCAGCAGCAGGTTTTGGGCCATTTTGTCAAGTGTTACTTTCTCTCTGAAATTTTCATTAAAATACTTCAGAAGGATCTCTGTTCCTACCAATAAAGATAGATCTTTAAGAGATTACAAGGATTTATAGCCTTTTTAGGGGCTGGTTGTAAACCCGAATAGGAGATGGATTTCCTACCTCACAAATTTTCTAGATTTTTTTTTTTAAAGTGTATGTCTTCCAACAATATTAATTTTGCCTTTTAGCACATTCCTAATCACCATATCTGTCCATCTCTCTATGTATGCAAAAGATCTGAATTGGAGATCAGGAACTTTGCATGACTAGATGTACTAAGAAAATGGATTGTGATGCTGACATTTCTTTACATGTATAATTTATTTATCATTCTTAGCCAAGATACAGGAAATATCTCCCCCAAGATATGAATCAACACCTGACTTTACCTACAGAGACTTAAACACTTATCTCCAAATTTTTTGGCCAGGGCTACATTCCTATGAAGTGGAGTAGAGTAAAGGTCTGCTTGTATCCACCACTGAAGTTGTTTAAGTCATGTGTCAAGGTCTCTTTGGAGAGATGTGTGTGTGGTGAAGGTGTGGAACTGGAGCCTGCATGTTTTAAACAAACCATGTTCCTGCAGATTATTTCCACATTTTACATCAAATGATTGCTGGCTGCCTTATGGAGTCACTTTCTGTACATGAGGAATTCTGATGATTTTCAGCTTCACAGGTCAAGAGAAAATGAAGATCTCTCAAAACAGAAATCAAATCAGTTGGAGGCACATAGGCCTCTCATCCAGGTCTTTTTTTAGGATCTGGTTTTAAATTATTTCTGCATAATTTATGACACAGAAAGAGGCAGGATGGCAGGATGTGTATATCAACTCCCTCTAACAAACTGTGGACAAACAAATACCTATTCTGCTCTTACACCAAGCATCATCCCTGAAACTGTCCCATGGTCCTCAGCCTTGCACACATACTGAACAAAAGCTGTGTTTTTTTCTCTTTAATCCTGATTTTATCTTTAATACAGATCTTTCCACCAGCATAGTTCACAGTGCAAAAACAGTTCTGAGTAAGCAGTTGTTCTTGTTTAATTTTCAAAATAATTTACCAGCAAAGTAATTTATCAGCAGGCTCATGGGTTAAAGGGGTCTGTTGAGCTGGTTAATGCTATTGTACAGGCACTTTAATCATCCTGAAGCATGTCCATTTTTTTACATTCAACAATCTTTCAGTTTCAGTGATGTCTGTACCCAAGGTAACCTGGGATATTTCTTGTGTATATAGTATTGCTCTTCCTGAGCTCAGGAGCAGTGGTGGATACTTCAGAGAAAGAAAGCAAAATTAAAATGTCAGCCTGCTTGAACACATGGTCATTGTGAGTGGCTATGGGAACATCCCAAAACTCTTGAAACCTACAGCCTGTTGAGATCCTGACATGATAAGTGCTGGGGATGAAACTTTCATTGGTTTTATGGCTTTTGAGACAGGCCTGCCAATAAAGGAACCTGATCTCAGCTTCAGCTCACCAGCTTCTGGAAATTAGACAGTGCAAACCAGACAATATCAAGTTATTATAACATCTTTTATCTTTACTTTCTTTGAGTCAGTGAAAATTAAATGAGATATTACAAAATCAGCTAGATAATATACATTGAAAAATACTTTAATGGAGATGACAGTGATTAGAAGGAGAAAGAAACACTAGAAATACGTAATTTCCTTTTTTTTTGCCCCAAATTAATTTTCCCACATGAAAGTCCTCATAGATTACCTGGGGAATTCAAAGATCTGAAATAATGTTATCTTTTAACTAAGAATAAAAGGAAAACAAAGAAGCAGCATAATTATGAGCTAACCATTAGAAAGTTCTTAGTGCTAATGTGAAGCAGAGGTCAGAACACTCATGATTTATAATCGACATCAAGAGAATAGAAGACTGTGAGAAGGGCTCCTCTTCAGAGCAGTGTAAGAATGCTGCACAGCTAATAGCATTTTCTTCATGTGGATGACTTTGTCAGTGAATACAATAAGCTGATTCATTAGGCAGACCTATTCAATATAAATCCACTTAATATTAATACCTAAAAGGTTTAAAACATTTTAGTGATCATCTCGCACAGAGTTACTGTTAAAAGACAGGACTATGTTTGCCCTGTCTCACATTCACACAAAGCTCAGGGAGCAGGAATATGAAAAGGATGGACAGGTGGCCTTTAAGACATAAAAGAGTATGAGGGACAATAGATGTGTCTGAGTATTGCTTTTGACTAAACCATTCTGTAACACCCCTAGGAGATCAGAGAGGCCACTAAAACCAAAGCAAACCCTGCTCTGAAGACCTGATGGCAGGATAGAGTCACTGCCTCAATGTTATCTTGTAGCAGAGCTCTGGAACAGCAAATCGTCAGAGAGCACTCACTCTCTGCTCCTTGTGAGAGGTGTTGGGAATGTGATGACAAAATTGGAGGGGGACTCCCCAAGGCTGCTCAGCCATTATCAGTATCCTTCAGAGATCCCCAGTCATGGCCTTTCCAACTTATATGTTGATGGGGGACAAGATCGGGGGGATAGAACCCTCTACAGACAGAATGACCTTCCTATACTCCATTCATACAGGCCCTTGCAACTTCAGGAGTTAACGGTGTTAACCTTGTTACCAAAAAGGGCAGAGAGAGATGCAATACTTTGTGGGTTTTTCTGTTGGGTTTTATGTGTTTTTATTGTATCATCATGGGAACACCTAAAAGCAGGAATTAAGATGGGAGTCTGTTCTGTCAGGCAGGCACAGGACGAACAATGGACAAAAAACTGTTTGACTGTAAACTGGTACTGGCACTGTAACTGGTCCTGGTTCAGTAAATGCTCTCTTTAGTGACAACTGTGTATGTTTGGAGAAGTTTGAACCCTGGTTGTCACAGTTTAAGCCCAGTTAGCAACTAAGCCCCACGCAGCCACTTGCTCACTACCCCTACAGTGGATGGGGGAGAGAATTAGAAGAGTAAAACCAAGAAAACTCATGGTTTGAGATAAAGACAGTTTAATAGGCAAAGCAAAAGCTGCCCCTGCAAGCAAAGCAAAGCAAGAAATTTGTTCATTGCTTCCCATGGCAGGCAGGTGTTCTGCAGCCCCAGGAAAACAGAGCTCCATCGTGGATAACAGTGACTTGGAAAGACAACCTTGAATCAATGCAAAATTTCATAGAAATGGAGTGCATATAGCAATATGTGGGGAAAAGAAGTCACAAAGCTACCACCAATCTTATTGCACTTGTGCAGAGTTGTCCTGTAGACATGTCCTGGCAAACTCTCTTCAGGAGCAAACTTATTGCTCATGTTAATCCTGTTGGCATTTAAAAAAATATGTATTTATCTGTGAATAATATTTTTTAAAGATTTCTATAGTGGATACCCCTGCATGTTACAAAATAACCGACTTTTTCTTTTTTTCTTAATTTGTATGGATGTTTTTATCTTATATGGATATTTTTATCTTAAATTTGTAGCTTTTCTTTGCGAATGCTTTTAAAGATATAGCTACAGTAATGTCTATGCTAGAGCTAGA
Organism: Pseudopipra pipra; assembly: GCF_036250125.1. NCBI lineage: Eukaryota > Metazoa > Chordata > Aves > Passeriformes > Pipridae > Pseudopipra > Pseudopipra pipra. The sequence goes on from NC_087561.1 coordinate 4,197,509, forward strand.
AAGTTTTTGACAATTATACATTGATTCCTCAACAATATCTTCACAGTACTTTGCTGGTATAGCACACTATTAACATCTTCAGCAACACTGACATAAAGCCTGAGTCACAAAGAATAAAACCTCATTTTTTTCCCCAAAGACTTCAGGGTAAGTACTGCAATGCAGTGGTCTCCTCAACTTTGTGGAAAATTATGCTCAACTACTGTAACTTTTTTCCTCAGTTTGAAATGGGGTAACTCTCAATTCTACTTAAGGATGTCTTATATGGGGAAAAGAAAAGGCATGCTTGTAAAGCTGTGGCTTTGAGATTCATACTCTGCTTATCACCTTCTGGTTTTTTTCTCTCTCGTGTATAAATATATTAAGTTCATTAGTTAATTGAAGGGCACAGAAATATTAAGTCATTAGCACAGACATCAAACACGAATATTGCAACCTTCTGTGTGTCCAAATAGCATCTCTTTTTTTCATCTAAATTAAACAAGAGGTGTCAGACTGTTAGTAGAAATAAATAAGTAAATAGGTAGTAAGATGATTAGGACGCATACAGATTGTTTGCCAGAAAAAAAAATTGTGCATACTTGCAAAATTGCTCTAAATCCCTGCACAACAGAGAAATGCCAGAGAGGTACAAGGCATAAAATCATTGTTTGTTCTATTAAAGAAATTATAACACAGGTCAAGAACAAATACATTCACTCAAAATCCTTTATCACCAGCACCGGGTACTTCCCAGTTTCTCTAGCCTATGTGACAGACATGAGTGATGGGTTTTAATCTCTTCAACATGCAAGTTTCATGGAGGTTCTTTTCAGTCTAATGATTTTATAAAACTATAATTACACAATATTTTTGTTCACTTGGTCTATCTTATGGCTACTGTTTTTCTGTAGAGATTATTAAAAAATAGCTACTTCAGGGTAGAATTCTTTAACTTCTTGTGGTTTACAACTTGTGTTTGGGTCAGCAAATGACAAGCATATACTTGGTGTTACAGTCAAAACAACTTGAGGCATGAAAAGTTTAGCTAAATATATTCAGACATTCTTTAGAAATACTGTTTCAAAGCAAGTTACTTGTTATGTGTGCAATATTGCAGAAATACCCTGTCATTACTGCTACTAAATTGGTTATAACATCTTTCAGTTGACTTAATGCATATGCCCAAGCAGAAGGCCTGCCTTTTTTTCACCAAATTAAATGCTAACTACTTTAATAGAGGTTTTGAATCCACATTATTAACAGAAACTGGATGAAAATTGCAGCATTAAAATACTGTACATCCCAGTCAGGTTTTAAAAGAAAGACTATTATAAACCTTAGGATGGGGAGGGACAAGTGAGAAAAGCTAATTTGATCCAAATATAGCAGATTAGGGGCTAAATGATTTTAAAAGTTCATCCCAAAGGTACCTTTATTGGAGTATTCAAATGCATAAGAGCCTTTTTTTATTATTGTTTTACAATAAATGTGTTTGGATGGGTTTTGTGAAGCTTCAGTAGCGTGGTCCTTCAGGTAGCAGGAAAAATTATGAAGTTGCCCTTACAACCTCATTTACTGTCTATATGCATGTGTGTATAAAAAAGTATCCATTTACATATTGAAAACTGGATTTCTTTGTAATATTTTTATGCTACTCTCTTTTATTTTTTTATTAAATATGGTTAGTAGCACAGTAATAAGGATCAGTATAAAGTAAAAGAAGTAATTCTTAAATCTGGTAGTATATAATGAAATTTTCAGCTTTAGCTTTGAGACAATATATATTTCTTATTAGTAATAAAGAATAAGAAAATCTCTCACTAAGGAGAGAGAAGATGTGATTAGGGAAATGGTACTGTATATTGATTATCCTTCTAGCACCTGTTATTGATGTATTTAGATGCCTTAACTTTTTGAATTATATCACTTGCAATTTCCCAATGGGTAAGTTTCTACCGTGAAGAAACTTTACCCTAAAAAGGTTGTTCCACAAAACTGCTCCATAAATAACTGGATTTGTAAATTCTCTGAACTATCAGCTGAGCATAATATGCATGAACTTGCTGCTTTCCTTTTGACCACTTAAAACGCTGTTGGAGAACATAAATTTCCCAGTGAGTCTCAAGAGTTCCCCCTGTGGAGCCAAAAGAATGATAAGAAATCACATCATCATGAAAATGGATTGGCTTCCTCTAACCGTGGGTGAAAAGGTCACTCTTATGAGAAACATTTTCAGACACCAATTTGTTCAATGAAGGTCACCTTCTGAGTTCTAGTTGAGCTGAACAGAAAGCTCATCTGGCTTTAAATCCTCCAGGAGTTTTCCTGTGATTTTATACATGGGTATTATATTCAAATTATCTTTTTTATTTCATTTTTTTAATTTTATTTTTAACTGGTCCCTTAACAGTTTGACAACTGTACATCTGTTTCCTGGTCAGATTTTCTTACAAAGGTCACATCTTTTATTTGAAGACCCTTTTAGCATCACCAATGCAACAATTATGCCAGTCACAACTGCACCTGTACAGGTGCATCTTCCCAAGTGTAGAAACAAGATTCAGCCTACTAATGAAGGATAAAGTTGAAGGTTCTCCTGATACCAACACCTATAAGAATAAGGGGCAAAGGCTTAAATATTTCAGCCTTCATTCTTGTTTCTCAAAATGAATTTCTGGCAATGACTGAAGCATGCAGGAGTCAGTCTGTCCATCCTGGGTGCTCAACAGACGTTTGCTGCCATATTGGCTGACAGGACTTTTAACGAAATTGGAGGTATGAGAAGTCTAAATCCTTATGGCTTGAATTAGAGAACCAGGTTCTTTGATTCAGCTGTGTAACAGACTTGTGTTTGGTGGTATGAGACAAAAAAACCCCAAACATACAAACAGCTCAAACGTGGTAAGCATTCAATACCTGAGTGATACTATTAATTCACACGAAATTTATTTGTCCTTAGGGTTTTGTGAGCTTGAATGCCTTATTTTAAATGCAACGGTTAATAGAATTTAGTTCTCTTTTGTTAAATCATCAAACAAATTATTTTCCCATACTACCACATTTTAAATGGTCAAAAGAGATGCTTGTATAGAAATGTAACTAGCTCAGAGGATTTACAAACCTGGAGCTAATACTGCTTTTAATGCACATTAACCAGAAATCTTCTTATTCTGCCTCCCACTGCACATCCTAGTAAAAGCTGACTATTTTTTATTACCCCTCAGCAAAAATCTAAACAATGGCAGAGAGTTTCACAAAACTCAGCACCTTTGCAAAGATTAAATTTTCTATTTGAAATTTAAAGCAAATAGCTTTTAAGCTTCTGATATGTTGCAATATTTAAAAATAAATAATTCCATTTTTATAAAGTTTCATTAGAAAGAAGCTCAGAGTAAGAAAATATTTTTGATAGTTTTGTCAGAAGACATGAATCTAAGCTGAGTGCTTGCCTAAGGAATAGCAAGAGCAAGTTAATGACAAATCTGATTAGTTAAATTCCAAGTGGCCAGGTAGAATACAATTAGTTTTGCTCCCAGTAGCGTTTAGATGAAGGGGGAGACATTAAATGTTATGTGTCAAAACAAAGAAGGCAGCTATATAAATTTAGTGCATGACAACATTCTATTATATATAACAATATATTTTTCTCCAAATGAATGGTCAGGGATGAAATCAGTTAATTTAAGTATTCTAAGACATGTGGGGGGTTCAATGTTAAAAGCAATTGTCTCTGCTACTCTGTCTGGGGTGTAGATGAGGGGAACAGACCTGCTGTGTTTTTTCCTTAACATGTGAGTCAGTGTGAAGTTTATATCCTAATTATTATCAGAATCCTTAAGAAACAAGAGGACCTGAATTAGCACTCAGGAAAGAAACTGTTTGTTTGTTTTGTTCACTATATCATGAAATCCTGTGCTCTATGATCCACCTAGTCATGCTGTCCTTTTGGGTTAAAATTACTGCTCTGCCCCTCACTGAGGTGTCCCACATTTCTGCCTGAGAACTGCAGTCCTGAAACATCTTCTCTATTACAAGTCAGCAAAATTATGTTCCCCATTTTTTTAATTAAACTGCTTATAAAACTTCCACTCACCAATTGCTGGTCTTGAGGGTATGATTCTTTGCAATGTGCTCTTTCAGTAAAGTGCCCCGAAAAAGAGATAATTTAGAAAGCATGAAAATCTTTCTGTGGATAATTAATGTAAACTATATTGTTAATAATATTAATTATTATTATTTCACAGCATGATTTTCTCAGAGTTAATCATTGCACTAAGATTGTCTTTTCCTGTATTCAAGGCTTGTCTCCTGGGGTGTTTCCTATTGTTATCCTGCTTCTTCCCAGTTATTAGAGAGAAGGCATAAATCTTTTTTCAATATGACTAGAGAGTGTTGCTGGGCAAACTCTGCCATCTCAGTATGGCAAAATTGGTTTTGTTTACCTACACACATTTGTTGCTTTAGTAAAGCGATATAAATTTTGAAATATTTTTAAAATGTCCAGGTTTTTTGGGGTGTTATAGATGGATAATAGTACCCACCACCACCACCACCTCTGACTGAGAACTCATTTCACAGAATCAGGGGATGATTTGGGTTGGAAGGGACCTTAAAGATCATCTACTTCCAACCCCACCCCACCATGGGCAGGAACACCTGCCACTAGATCAGGTTGCTCAAATCCCCATCCAACCTGGACTTGAACACTTCTAGGGCTGGGGGATTTGTTGTAGAGAACTCATTTGCTGTAGCTGTGGGAAGCAGCCACAGAAAACCAACAGCACACTCAACTTGAGGCTTCCACAGCTTCCTGCATGTGGCAGCAACAAGATCACCAGGGATTTAGGAAGGCAGTGCCTGGGTCTGGCTTGCCCTCCTCACTGAAGTTCTTTTCAGTGGTCAGTGCAACTAAGCTTTGCGTGCAACAGAATGCATTTTAAAGGTGTCCTGAAGCAATACAACGTATTGTTGATTAAAAACACAGAACCTTCAACAATTCTAGTATCCCAGAGAACAGCAGTTCCCATATTGTGGTGATGGTGTCGTTTTGCTTTCTTTGCAGTTTATAATTGATATGCAAAGCAAAAAATACGAATGTTTCTCCCAGTCCATTATGACACTGATAAGTGAATCTGTAAATAAGAATGAGAACTGCATCCTTTTGATTTCTACAAATCCACAAAACAATTTCCAAAGATACAAGGGATAGTATAAACAGAGAGCTAGTCAGAAACACACACTTTTAACACAAAAGCTGTTTCTTTAACAAACATATATTTTAATCAAATATATTTATCAAAATGAACCTTAATGGGACAACTCTTTTTCTTTCTTTTCATTAATGTCAGCAATACTTGGAAAATTACTATTTTTTTATTTTCCTCCTCACTGGGAAAACTGTGTTCAAACAACTTTTAGCAGGACACTTTTTGAAAACAATCTCTTAGCCTGTATCATCCATCACAGTCATCATCAGTAATCCTATAATGTCCCAGCACACTAAAACATCAAAAGCCTTTTTTTTCATGGTGCTACTAATTTACACTGCCTTGACAGATGCTATGATTTGGGCTGAGGAACAAATGGAAGAGAAGAAAATAGTTTCTTTTCTGTGATGGTAGTTGCAAGTCCCAAAGGGTAAAACAAAGGTAAAATCAGGGAAAGCCAAGGAGCAGATAAAAAGGGATAAAATGTCAAATAGAAAGAGAAAAAGGCTGCTGGGATAAAATATTCCGTGTAGAGACCAAAAGAAGCATAATGAGCTTTGGAGGCAGATCAGATAGATTGCTCCCTTATTTGGAATGCCTTGGATGGGGGTATATAAAGGTAAAATGTCCAGTTCATGGCTCCCTGTTCATGTATTCTCATGGCAGAAAATACTTTAAGGTAAAATAACAGGTTTTTTCTTTGCTTTCAGTTTTGAGGTTTAGATTGCTGTGTTTGTTGGTGAGGTTTTCTTCAGTGTTTGGCTTGAGTTTTTTGTTTACTTGCTTGTTTTTAATATTAACATATGGATTCCTGTCAGCACTAACTTTTCAAGGTTATTTTTATTCTCTTTTATAATTTTAAAAATTCATATTTATTAATAATTCAAGAATTTTTATATTTAACTGGTATTTAACTAAAATATGCTTTTTCATAGGCTAGTCAGAGCTTCAGTGTGTTCTTGCAAAAACTTATTATTACTGTATACATTGAGTTTAAGCTGAATGACTATTCCCTAAACATTAACATTTATGAAATTGAGAGTTCATTTCTTCCTTACTAGATTTTTTTCCCCAATTTCTTCTTCTTTGATTTGTCATTCATTTCTTGCATTCTTGGAAGCCTGATCCAAACCCTGTGAAATCTACTGGAGTTTTAGTTTAGAGAAATATATGCAAAAAACTGTTTTTCTACTCTGTTCCAGTTGTGTATTTCTCATGCTTATTTCCTGTTCAGGTTTGAGTATTTAATAGGATTTCTGTCTGTTTGCTGTGCTGCTTTTCCTGGCATTCCTTATTTTCTTTTCTGGCTTCTGTTCAGATTCCAAACCCCCAGCCATCCAACACCTTCTCCCCAAATAATTACAAGAGTCCAGAACTCCTGCGTGCTAAATTACATTTTACTCAGGCTGTCTTTCTGGAAGCAGGAGAGGAGGAAGAAAAAAAACTTTAGTGTCTCCCTTGAAATTCAATTTGAAAAATAAAACATGTGCTGCCAATAGCTGTTTTGCACCTTCAGAACTGTGTGCATACTCAGGCAACAATTTGCTATGAACATCAGAGTCATTCTGCCCTGCATATATTCTCATTCCGCTGTTCCTAAAAATATTCTTACATTTTTCATTATTTCTTCTGGTGCTGTGAAGGGGGCTGGATCAGGAACATTAATCAACTTCCCAGATACGTGAAGCCATTATTTTTAGCCCTGTGATGCTTTTCTCATTCCTCTTCCCTAATAACAATTTTACTCTACCTACTCCGGATCAGTGAGTGGAGCCAAAACCTGCTGCTGTTTGTTCTGGCTCCATTCCCTGTTGTCCAAGGTAGCTCATGTCAGCATGTGCTTTGGGTAATGTTGGTGTTTATATTGCTCTGTGGGATTTCTTGGCTTCCACAAAAATTGTTCTCCATAAGCTGTGGGGTCAATTCACTTTAATGTTTAAACATCACCTATTGGCCATAAATGACTGCTCTCTTTTTCTGATCTCACACACACAGGGAGGAATAGAGATAAGAGGTGGTGCAAAGAAATAAGTAGCAGCAGAGAGAAATTTGAGAAAAAATTTCATCATCTTTTGTCCTTACAGTGCTTGGAGCTTTTTATGTTTAGGTTTAGTCATATTTCTGACAGACCAGCGTGAAAAATGTCTGCTGTGGTTCTTCAGAGGTTCTGCTGCGTGAAATCCTTTGTGTCTTTTGATCCCAGGATGTAAGACTGGCATCTTTTTTCTTGTCATGGTGCTTCCAGCCTGGATTTGGGCAGTGGTAAAGAGAGATGTGTATTTGTATGCCTTCCCTTTATCTTCTCCAATTTGATTTTCAGGTTAAAGAGAAGGCAAAATTGGTCATTTTTCTTCCAGTAGGATGGCTTCCAGTGATGAACCCTGCCTGCAGGCAAACACCTCCTGGATGCTGCAATAAATGCTGCTGCTCCTCTGCTGTTTGGGAATCCAATATTCATGGTACCTGGTCTCCAAGGACTGGATAAATTAACCCAAAGAATCCTACTGGGAATGTCCATCTGCCAGAGAGTCTCATGAATGGTCAGATTGGGAAGTTTTCTTAACACTTCCTTCCTTCAGAACAGTTGTCAAACTGTGTGAGCCCATTTGACTGATTTGCCTTTTCCTGCAAAAGGAAAGTCTTCAATAGTTGCTTATTTTTGTGTCATCCTTGTTTTACAAAGGTAGCCACTGGAAGCCAGGGCTCAATAAGGACTTTTGTTCTTCTGTATTTGTTCTGGTTTGTTCTTTCTGTCAATGAGTTTACACCTCACATTTCATTCTCTTTTGCAAGCTGATAGAAAACACTGGCTTTGAAGGAGCAGAAGGTGAAAGCTGTTTGCAAAACACTGAGCTCAAAATAATACCAATTAAACAGAAATAGTTGCTGGCAACTGCTCAAAAAATGGTATCTTTGTTAGAAATACTTACCTTTAGTTAATAACACAACCACAATTCAGCAACTATCTTTTAAGGGGAGGCAGTGAGTCTTAGGTCATGAGTGGTTCCTAGCATTTAATTGTTAATGTATTGTTATCTTTTAAGGTTGGTGGTTTGTTTTTTTCTGATACATTATACAATTTTGTAAAATGACCCTTGGCTGCATCAGGGCCAAAAGGAAAACAAAAAACTGCTTCCTTTAAATCATATCATGTTTTCCAAGAGAGATGAAGGATATTAGTCCCTCCATGAATGAGGCTGTGCCAAAATCCTTGAGTTAAAGGAAAATTTTTGTCCCAAGAGGCCAATAGTAGCATGAGGAATGAAGTCTAAAGATAAGTCCCTAACTTAGAATCCACCTTTTCCTTAGAGTTCTGTTGAGGTATCAACAACTGAATCCATACCCACAAATCATGACTGGGAAGATCAGCAGTGAGTACTGCTTGTTCTGCAGAATGTTTGCCTATAAATATCTGTGTGATGTGATGCTTATTGGGTGCTATGCTGTATTTTAGGCATATTCTTTGCAAAGAGTAAACAAACAGTTGCATCCTCAGTAAGATCATTCCACCAGGGAAAGAATGATGGGACATTTTGCTGTGCTTTATTGACCGTACAAAAAGGGACTGGGATTTTGCCCTTTGCACAGGCTCACAGGAGGGAAAAGGCATTGCTCTGAGCCTCTTAAAGCTCTCAGGAACACAGTGCTGTTAGATCAAAAAGTTAATTGTTGGCCCTGCAACCTTTTTGCTGCTAACATTGCACAATAAAAGTGTATATCTGAGGAAACAGGGCCAAAATGTCTTGATAGCTTTGTGTGCACTTGCAGTGTTACAGTGCTTTCCCCCTGTTATCATACACCTCTTTACTCATTTAATTAAAATACTCTATCACTTTTCTGACATAAATGCCAGCTTGTGATATAGCCTTTGCCTTCCAATACATAACATCTCATTTGTCAATGGGTAATAACCAAAGGTATTCTCTACAAATTTCATGGCAAAATATACAATGAACTGCATATCACCCCTATCTTAAGATTAACCTTTCAATCAAATGCTTTTGAGAGGCAAAATCATAAGGACAGGTCTTCTGTTTCAAATTTGTAATTCTGATAAAGGTTTTATACCTGTGACCTTAAGTTCAAGGACGGTGTGGGGGAGGGCAAACACAAAAATGTACAAAAAACTATATAGCAGTTTTCCAACAAATAAATAGGGAAAAAAGTCTTGGTTAGCAAAATTTAAAAGGGGGTGACCTAGCTTATGATGGTTAATGAAAATAATTCATGACACACAATTCTCACCTTCTTGCAGGCATGTTTTAGTGCTTCATTCTGACCCTGATTTTTTCCTTTGGAATAGGTAAAATCCCAGCATTTAACAGGCTGAGCAGAAGCAGTAGTTTTTTATAAGACAGAGTCTGTTTACCAGGGGAACCCTTGGTACACTTTTGAAGCCTGCACATTTCTAATGCTTACAGAGGGGTCTTTTTGCTTTTAAACTAAAGACTGGCTCATTTGGATTTCATTATGCCTGCCTATACATTCTGGAATCAATGAAATGTGTGGCATCTGAAACTGTGCTAAACTGACAATGTTTGGCATAAATAAATATCTTTTTAAATCAAAACCCCAAACAACAAACCCCACCAAAAAAAAAAACAAACCACAAATCAACCACACCACAAACAAATAAAGAAATCTAAACATATTCTTTAGAGAGGAAGTGTTTATTCAGCAGCATCTTGTGTATTACTTTTAAGTGTTGAACAAGGGCCCAAAAATATAAAACTGTTTTTATTCTATGTAGGACTGGTAATTAATGGAAACTGTGATGCATCTGTTACTAACCATTCCTAGAAAGGTAGTGCAGCTGTTCCTCTTAATGTGAACCTTCTGGGAAGCTCCACAGTAGAAATATTTGGCAAGAGTGAAGATTATCCACTCACAAAGTAATGCCACTGAAGAGACTATACATTATGGAGTAAACTTTTAGGGGGAAAACAGGTGCTGAAAATGTGTTGATATGTTGCATATTATCTGTGGCCAAAAAGAGTTTTTAAAAAAAAAATTCAACTTCCTGTCTTAAATTCTAAAACTACAGTGCTTTTTTTATTTGCATAGATGAAGTACTTTGTATTAGCTGATGTCAGGTTGCTTCTACCAAATGCCAAAGCTGAAACTCTTTAAATAGATTTTATAGACTTTTCACAAGCCCTGCAGGCCTCCCAGCTCAGTCAATAAGGATGGGATCTATGGTGATATATAGTGAGTTACAGAGCCTAGGCTGGGAGAATTACATTTTGAGATCAGACCTTCCCAGATGATTTCTACAATTGATTATTTAACTTTATTATCTTCCTATGTATAAAAAAGATATCCTACTGGCTACACTCAGGAGTTATTATCTTCAAAATTACACTTTTAAAGGCAGGAGGGGATTTTTTGCTTTTTTTTTTGGTTTTTTTTTAAGATCAAAGGTTTTGCCTTTTCAAAAGCATTTCTGAAACATTCTGCATTGAAGACATCGGAAAATTTCTTCAGTGGAATTCAGAGAATATTATTTAATGCCTTTGTGTGTTTCTGTAATCCACATGGTGTTGGAAAACAAAGTGATAGAGTAAGAAAAAAAGAAGCATCAGCTGTGTAGTGACCAATTTGTGAACAGAAACTGAACTAAGAGTGGAATGGAACATCAGTGCTCATCTCTTTGTAAGAGCCACAGAGAGTCAAGGCTGCTGGTTTATTCCTCTGTATGCCAGGCCCTGCTCTGGTAAGCAAATTCAAATTTTCAGTGGTTTTGTGCTTCACTTGTACAGCCCAGAGCAACCCCTCTCCACTCAGCTACTGCAGGTTTTCTACTCTGTGCAGCTGTGGAACTGATCTGCCTTTTGAATAGCAAAACCTGGTTTGTTTATGGAATCATGGAATATTCTGAGTTGTAAGAGACCCATAAGGATTATCAAAGTCCAGCTCCTGACCCTGCCCAGCACAGCCCCAAGAGTCACACCCTGTGTCTGAGAGAATTGTCCAAATGTTTCTTGAGCTCTGTCAGCTTTCGTGTTGTGTCCACTGCCCTGGGGAGCCTGTTCAGTGCCCAGCCACCCTCTGGGGGAAGAACCTTGTTTTAATATCCAACCTAAGCCTCTCCTGAAACAGCCTGATGCTGTTTGGTTTAGTTTGTCATACAGACTGAGCAACTTTCTATCAAGAAAAACAAACATTCCAAAGCCAATTCAATTTTTAAAACCAATTCAGGTTTTTAAAAGAAAATAAAAAGGGGTTTTTTTTAAAGAATATTCATTCTTACTAACATTGCTCTTCATGCAGAAGGGATTTTTTTCTTCCTAGTCTCCTTCCTTACCTGATATTGGGAAGACTCAAATCTCTTTTACAAACAGTACTTCGACTCCAAAGGTGTTCTTAACCTGAAGTGTTGAGAGAAAATGGACAACTTTGGCCATGACAAAATTCCCATTGAAGTCAGTAGAAATTTTTCTGCATTTTTGAATTTGAAGTTTTTTGTGCCAAACTGAATCCAAGTTAAATGCCACACTCATATTTTCAGGAAATATGAGAGAAAATGACAACGTACCTGTATTATAAATATGCAGTATGCTAGGCCTGGGTCAAAACAGTGCAAATCTGTTATACTCTACAGTAAATTGTAAAGAAAAAGTGAAAACATTACCTAGGCAATTATCAAAACCACAGTATTTTTCATCTTCCATAATACTTTACCCGAGCTTGCACCAAGATTTCCTCTTGATATGTGTTCACCATGATTCATTTTTGTACTAGGGAACAGTATGGACTGGGTGGGGAGAAGGAAATGTTGATGTTCATTGCAGGAAAAAAGAAAGCAAACAAACAGAGACCTTGTGTGTTATTAACAAGTATTTGTGCAGGTAAAATTAAGCAAAAAAAATAAGGAAATATTTTCAACCCTGTAAATATTCTTGTAGACAAATTCTATAATTTAATTTGGACTCATTTGTCATAAAGGGAACTACATTTTTATCTTGGTATATCAAAGAGGATTTCTTTTGCTGAGTAACTGTGCAGTTCTAAATGCAATCAGTTGTTGGAAGGAAGTTGGAGAGAGGTAATAAAAACACTAAAGCACAATGAACACACAAAAGGAAGATAAGTTATTTCCTCTTTGAAACTATTTTTGTATGCATAATTTGATAAATGAAATGAACTTAAGCTTGCTGTCTTCAGATGCTCTATATTAGCAATTTATGTGGGTGGTTGAGAAGCATTCATTGGAAATAATGCTACTTCCTTCAAGATGCTTTTGTGTATATATATATATATACAGTACCAGGTAATACAAGTTTTTTCTTTTCTTTGTTGAGAAAATTCTGTCCTAATATGTTCATGTCCACAGTCTTTTTCTCCTGGGCTTTTATTTTTCTAGAAAAATAAATCATGTGTGATGTGATTTAAAGGCACATATTGTGATAATTATTTGATTACAAACATAATTATACATCCAATGCTTTTAACCCAATACCGAGGTTTCCCCAGTTTCTGCAGACAGATAAGAAATATTTGTTTATTCTATACACACCACAGATCAACGATGATTTCAAAACATAGGGAAAAAACGAAGATATGATTCAAAGTGTTTTTCTCTCAGATACATTTCACAGAAACATTTTTAGGGAGTTATCAGTCCTCTGAGAACTGGACCTTAGGTGTGATTATGACAATTACTGATTCATATGGTGATGAGCTGTGTAAACTTATTACTGACTAAATAAATTATGAAGGCAGATATCTAACTGTAGGTATCTTTAACTACATCCATCATGTATCTTTTTTTTCCTTTTTTGTTTATTTGCTTGTTTCAACTAATTATACTGTTATTTGAAAACTGTATGTGTCATAGTCTGCTATTTACTCTACCTAAAATGTTGGCTTTGCTACTTTACTTATAAAACAGAAAAGAAAAAACAAACCACACACACACAAAAGCAAACAAAAAACAAAGGAGAAAGCCCACCAGAACATAAAACTCCATACATTAAAATTATCAAATACATTTGTAGGCCCTTCCTAGTCCTACCAAAGTGAGCATGGAGCTGTTAGCAAAGGATGGACTAAATTACTACTGCATTTAAGTGTTTTTCTCTCAGTCTTTTCATGTGCAAAGAGGAGAGAGTTGCTGCTGTTTAGTTTGATGCTATTTTGTGCTGCTTTGCTGGTAAGAACAGTTTGACTGAGTAAGACATAGGACAGGTTATGCCTAATGGAACTGCTGAAATTCTCTAGAAATATTACTGCCATTATAGAAGAGGTAAATACAGCAGATGTGATGTACCTAAATTTCCAAGAAGTATTTTATAAAGAATTCCATCTGATGTATCCGGCTTTGTTGAAATTCTGTTGAATATTAAATAAAGGAGATGCTGGATGTAAATAAAAGCAAGAAAAACTACCAAGTCAAGAGCTCACTGACCTAACTGAGCATCTAATACTCATCTTCATGAGAGTTATCTTGACCCCATTCAGTGCCATATTATGACTATTCCACATCACTGCTTTTCAGTTTAAATGTTATTATTTAAGAATTTATCTCTTAAATGAGATTATATTCTTGTCTTTTTTTTTCAGATTTGTTTTTCTCTAACAAGTTATGGCCAATTTATAGCTAAAACCCTACAAATTGTGCATCACAGCAGACCAGAAAAAGGAATATTCTCATCCTAGCTTTCATGTTAGTTTATGCTTTGTAAAAGAATTGTGAAATTGGGAAGTAGGGGCACTTTTGCCTCTGGTTTTGGTGACCTTCTCTGCCCTGTTTTTGACAGGCATTGTGAAAAAGGGCAAAGAACTGCACTAGAAAGGACTGAGAAGAAAACATGACTTAGCTTAGTTATGGACAGCACCAGAATTATCTGAGGAAATGTGAGTTCTACTTCAAGCTTCCTGAAAACTGGAGTCTCAGGCATAAATTATTTGTCTTATTTTCCTCCTCAAACCCTGATCTCCTCTCATCTTGTCATATTCAGCATAGCAGTATTTTTCATTCCCATTCCTTGAACCCTTCCCATACCCAGATTCCACTGCTAATTTTCCTTCCCAGCTCTAACATATCTTTTTCCAGTTAGTTGCAGTGTCTCAGCCTGAGTCTCTTCCATCAGCCAGTCCCAGTCTTCAAATCTCAGTCTTCAAAAACTGAGAAAATGCTTCTGTGAAGAACGTGATACAGCATCTATACAATACTTTGTACATGAACTTTTTCCCTGCTCTGGATTATCAGGATTGATAAATGATTGTTTCCTCTTTATAATATTGAGTTCTCTCATTTCACAGTTCTGTGGGACATCTGGCAGTGAACTGCACAACAAAGTGGTGTTTTTACTGTGAGCTCAGCACAGCTTTCTGGGATATATTGTCTTTGATGTGGTATCTCTAATTTTGCATATGATGTAAAATGTGGGCTAATTAGTGTTTGATCCTTACTGGCAATGATAAAGCATTCCTTACTGCAAAGAAGGGATGTGCAAGGATGTGACTAAGTGACTTCTCACTGTCCTTGCCAAACTTTTATTAGGAATCTGAGGTTGAGGACATCTACCACTCAGTCAAAGAACATGACTGCACTCTGGTACGTGAGGATCTGGTCACACCTGCCCTAGCTTGCTTAAAACAATCTTAATTACATATGAAAGCTCATCACAAGGCAATGACAGTAAAATATTGAAAAAGAATCTTCAGGAGTCTGCAGTGCTTGAACTATTGTTTATTTTGTCCTCCCTTTGGAGTGGGCTGGTAAAATAAATATGTGGGTTTGTTAATCCATTGCAGCAGTTCTTCTGTAGAGAGTACATCTCTCATCAGAGCTACTAAACTAATTTTCAAACCTCTGCACTATTGCTAAGCACATAATAGCTATTGCCCTTGCCCACAGCTTTCCACTACCACTTTGGGATACTTGGAATATAAATGCACTGAATGGAAACTGATACTTAAAATTTAAGATCCTTTAAAAAAGGAACTACACAAATGTTAAGCATCATTATTAAGCAATAACAACTGAGTTGCAGGCCATTAACCCAGTCAGTCATTAATCCCAGAGAAATCTCCTGTGCTGAACTTCTTATTGTTAATATTCTAAGCACAATACAGAGCAAGGAATCAATCCCACAGGTATATTGACTCCTTAGTGGGTGATACTGCTGTTGTTGTATCACTTGCTGTAATTGCTGTGCACATTAGTTTGTCTGTTCTCGCTGTAACACTATTAATAGGCAGTAAAGGAGGGAGAAAAATGCTTCCTAAGTGTTAAATCCTAATAGGAGAAATATCTGCAGTCTGATGCTCTAAGGAATGCTACATGAAATGAGTCTCTCTCCCCAGAGAGGTACTTTATCTGCATAGCAGTTCCCTGTCAGGAGTGCTCTCCTGCCTCACAGTCCTCTCTCCCTGCCAGCACCAGGAACATGCTTCCTACCTTGGCTTAGAGGCAGAGGAAGCAAGTTTCCTTAACAAGATGCTCTAGGCCACAACCTTTCCAGCAGCAGGTCTTCACAGCTTGAGAAAAAGTGGACCAGAATGTCACAGGCTATGTACCAAAGTGTCACAGGCTGTGTGCCAGACATGTCAGTAGAGAACCACAGCTCTGTGCCCGAGTCAGAGCGATGGGCAGCAAGGGACAGCGAGGCAAAGCCCCATTTCGAATGAGGTTGCAGGTAGAGTTTTAATTGCTAAAGGTAAGGCTTATGTAGCAGGAAGAAAGGAAAGAGGAGGCATCTGCAGCAGAATTACCTGCTGAGGGTCTTCCATGAGCATCTAGAGCTCTGAGCACTGTGCTTTCTCTGCTGTTGTTTTCTGTGCCTGCTGCAGTTGGTCTGTGCATGCTGCAGTCTCACTTGCTGTGTAGGTATTTCCCTGACTGCATTTCTTTAAATCACTCCTTCTTTGTTTGGGATATTTTCTTTCATTTCTCTGTCCCCTCTAAGCCCCCAGTTTCAGACACAATATATTCATATCACCTCTGCTTCTTTGGGAAGAAATGTTGTCGAAAGGGGATCTCAAAATGAATTGGTGCGACCTCCTTTTTTTTTCTTTTTTTGGTCAATATTTCAAAATGAGGCAGGTAGAACTCTTTGCTGCTACTTTTCATTTTCATGAAAAGAAGATTAATTTGTGCCATTCTGTGTGTCACAGTGACAGGAAGATCTTTTGTATTTCCTCGGTCTTTTAATAAAGGCTCTGACAGGACACGTTTTAGAGTCTCTCTCACTGACAGCAGGGTGGGCTTTTTCCCTGACATTTTGCTTGACCTAAGTGTAGTTCAACTGAGAAAAGGAATGGATTTTTCAGTGACAGTCCCCTTATTTGCACATTTTTAAACTTCAGCACTGACAGAGGGCCAGGGAGGTTTAGTGAGAGGTTGCCACAGTGGGTCAATCACTGGCCAGGGGTCACTGATGCTATCAGAAGTCACTGTACTTGCTGCACACGTGTCCGGGGTCACTTCCCATAAAGGACAGAAATTGGAAGCTGTTCAAAAGGCAACACCATCCACAAAGAATTCAGCTGCATGTATTCACCTGTGTCATTCTTGGGATGAAATGCTTGTCTTCTGTCAAAGGAGCTGAAGGTCACGTAGGAGTTTGTACCACAATTTAAGAATATTTCAGTAGAAGTAGTTTTAAATCCAGGAAAAAAAATTGGTGATACGTTTTGAACATATTCAATTATTCTCTTTAGCATAAATTTAAATGTAATTTTATCATGTAATATTTACTTAAGACTCACTTATAACCAGGAATTTTGTTAAGAAATTATCTATTTTGTGAAAACCTAAGGAATAAGAGCATCAGATCTTATACATGACATCAGCTGTCATGTATTTTTATTTCCATGACCACCAAAGTATCTTTATAGATTTTAAAGCCATAACTTGTGTTAGAAATCAAAGAATAGCCTCATTAATCCCAGTAAATGTTACTACTTTTTAATTTTGACTGACAAGTGAAGCATTGTTTAAAGTCTATCCAAAATTCAATGGCATAATTATAGAATATGATGATTTATTATGAGCTTGTTGACTATAATAATTGGTGCATTTTCTGCTGAGATTATTGATTTTTCAAGATTGTTCTCAGGAGCCTCATTGAAAGTCTTTCAAGGCCAGTGGTGTCAACAGTGATGGGCTACAATGAGTTTCAATTTAATGTATTCCTTTGCTTAACTCTCTTGATACTTTACACTTGAACAGATATGACAGATCTTCTGGCAACATTTATGTGAATATAAGATATATTAAATAATATGTAACATCTCAAAAATCCTTGGAGCAGTTTCCATGGAGACCAAAGACATCCACTGGAAATTAAAATACGGAGAATCTCAACTTATGGGATGGAAATATTTGATACAAAGTTTTGAAATCTTGTTTCAGGAGGTAGGAGTTCATAGGCTTGGTTAATTAGGGCAATACTATTTCTGTATTCATGACCTTGTGAAAAAATCAGGAAACAAACTAAACACTTTTTAAAGATAATACAGTAATTTTTAAGCTATGTGCTAGAAAGATTAAATTCACACCTTTACTGAACAACGAGAAAAATAATCAGACCTAAGGCAGAGAATTCCGTAAAAAAAATGGAGGGAATGAGATCCAGTTTTCTCAGACAACTCAGAAAATATGGAAGAGAAGCACAATCCTGCAGCTGCCCAAACTCCCCACGAGCGAACACAGGCTGCTGAAGGGTGTAGATGTTTAAGCTCCTTCCTTTGGTCCTTTCTCCACTCTGTTCACTCCATACCTCTCACAAAGGAAAGCTTTCTACCATGGCAGACAACTCTGCTCCAGTTATACTGGAGTTACAGATTCTTATCCAGTTATATACTGCCCCAAATTAACACATACCCAAGTGATGCCCTGGAAATCCAGACATGGATGATTTTGTCCTGAAATGAATGTGTCTTAACAGAAAAAAATAAAAAAATAAAACGAAACCCAAACCGAAAAAAACCATTACCTGAAATACATGGTGTAATGTTATTATTAATAACTATTGAGATGAATACACTTTAGGCCCAGGGTTCTTTGTTTAGAATTTAATATATTGTGTTTAGACTGCTGTGCAGAGAATTGCCTTAAAGTGGGACGTAGCTCCCAGGAGCAGATTTTCACTCAGTCAGTCAGCTTCTGAAGATTGAAATGCCCAGTCCAATCTCTGATGTTATGTCTGTGTTTGTGTTACTTTATATCATAGTTAGCTGTCACAAATGGTGTGTGACCAGCATTCTAGCTGCTTAGAACAGTATCTAAATACTTTCAAATTGTTTTGATTAACAAATACAAGGTTGACCAAGAGATGTGAGGAAAGAACCATAGCAACAAGAAAAAGAAAGAAAATGAAAACAAAATGGTTTTTTTTCTGCTGTGGGTTAAGAGTTTATCTGTAGAAAAGGGGAAAAAATTTATCTTATGTTTTCTTATCAAGATCAATAGATATAACAACTATGATGTCTATTGTCTAGTCCACAGTGGAAATACTGTGTTACTACCAGAATGTGATGCTGTGGTCAGGAGATCAAATAAGGGCAAACTGATAGAGATGATTATAGTCATTATTTCATTCTTTGAGAGATTGCTGCAAGAAGGAAAAAATGCTAATTAAATATAAAAACAGATGGCAAAGAGACCTTTGCAAAGGTCAGCACTGGAAAAATCTTAGCTCTGAATTAACTAAGTGCATTAGACACATGTAATTTATTTGAGAGAATTAAAAAATAAAAATAAACCCCACTTGATATTCAGAAGAAGATAATGAACAACATTGCTTAAAGGAAGCAAACAGCACTAATAGCAGGAGATGAAAGATCACTTAGTTTGGCCTCTAATTACTGGCTTATTAAATTCTAGACTGATTCAGAAAGTGCATGTGTGTGTAGAAACTGTTTTATGGCTATATAATTTTGATAGAATCTATATTTGATTAACTAGGAGAGAAAATATACTTGGCTCTTTCACCTTCTGCAAGTTGCCTTTTTTGATTACAAAAGTCTCAACTCAGGTACTAGGTCTGGATCAAAGCACTTCACCTATTTTCAGTCTCCTTCAGCCATTCTCCTTAGCCATATCTTTTTGAAAGACATGTGCTTCCTTCTGAATGGAATTATAAGAAAAACAAAATGGAATTATAAGAAAAACAAACCCCAAACAAATCAGGAATCTCAGTGGGCCGCTGCAACGTGTTCCACTCCTAATGCTTTAAATGACTGTAGTTCACTGCTAGAAAAATACTTCCTGTTTAATGGCACTAATACTGCCAATGGCATTAGTTTTTTTTTTAGTTGCATAGCAGTAAATAGAATATCTAAAGAGTTTAAAAAAAATCTTCTGAGGGATAGGAGAAGAAGAAAAAGAAATCTTGATTTCTCAGTGTGACCTGAGATCTTAAGAAGTTCACTGAGCCTTCATGTTCCATAGTGTTTTCAAGATTTTTGTCATTGTTATGAAGACTGGAAACTTGTGCCTCTTCAATTTGATTTTATTTTAAAGAAATGAGTTATCTAATAATTCGTCTGCAAATGCCACTAGAGGCTATGAAGGAAAAGAAGACAAATATTGTGAAAGCTTTTATAAGGATATTGATGTTTGCCATGCTACCTTTGTATTTTTTATGTAGCCAAAGTACATTAGCAGGAGCTTCTGCAGCTGTGTGCAAGTGCAGGTGGTTGCCATTTCCCTCTTAAGGTTGTTGTCCTTCCCTTTGCAGGGACTATAAAAACGTATTTACATCTCAAATGTATGTATGTGTGTTTTATTGCAGTCAGAAAAACAGACAGCATCGTGTTGCTTCATAATCCTGAGGGAGTCATTTGAGTGACTGTACTCAAATTGTTCTCATATCCATGAGGAAATGGGTTTTCTCCTCCCAAATCTTCTCTTGTCCCTGAAGAAATCCCTGGATCTTAAAGAAATGGCAAGTCCTGAAAGTGCTGGCCAGATATTGTAAAGAAAGAAACATTCCAGGTATGTCTGATTTTTTCTGAAATTATAGATGTCTCATCAGTTACAGGAGAGGGCAGCACAAGGAGAATCTCTGATGTTTTTTACAGTTTGCATGGACACTCTGTTTAAAATATCACATTAATTAGCAATTTATACTGGAAAAGGAGTTCTCATTCATCTTATTCAAAAGTACCTCGGAAAGAATTGATTTTAATACTTTTCACATGTTGCTGATAGTCTGGCAGCACCATCTGACATTGATTATGCTGCTATGAGTGTGGGTTTGAAAGTCAAATAATATCAAACATCAACTTCTTTTATCTCAGCAGTGGCTCTGGAAAAAAAATATCTTGGTATCCAACTTCTGTGACTGTATTTGGTCATCCCTCATCAGCAGTTGGTGTAACTTGGTTTGCTGTAACTATAAAGTTATTTTTATATGTATGATAAAATCAAAATATGGTATGTGGAAATGAACAATACATTTTTTTCTGATATATGTTCAAGTAACAGGCAGCTTGAGGCAAAGTGAAGGGTATGTTGTGCTTGTCACATCTAAAGTAGTAGAGGAAAAGGCAGTGGAAGAGTGGAAGCAATGAGGAAAGTTTGTTTGGTTTGATTTTGGTTTTAAGTAAGAAGCAATTATAGAGCTTGGAATTTTTCTTTCCAGAAAAGTAAGAAAAAAGAAAGAGAAAAAGAAAAGCAAGTCTATATCTTACTTATTCAGGAATAATAAGTCAAATCTTGCATATATGAACATTCTCACAGAGCTTTATTGAAACTTTTGAATCCTTCTTTATGGAATAATTTGTAATATCAATGTCTTAGACTTCTGATTTTTCTCTCAGTATTGAATAGGGGAGTTCAAGGTGAATGTGAAGATTTAAGCTGCCACATATTCTTTTTGACTTCTTTATTTGTAATACATCATATAACTTTCTAGTCCCCAGCTAGTATGACAACTGGTTCTTAACATAGACCTGCATTTCTAAAATCTGCCTGGAAAAGACTATGGCTTGCCTCTATTTAGCACATGTGTGGGCAGCAAAGCAAGGATTATTCCAATATCAAAAAGAGAACTTGTTGTAGTCTAGCAAAACATTTATTAAATTCAGCAAGGGCTTTGTCAGCCTTATTCAGAACAACTGTTCTTACACTGAAAGAGGAATGGTTGCACATGAAAATATTTAAAATAGCTTACATTTTTAGTGGAACAGTTTTCTATCAAGAAATGTTGCTCTGTTACATTTGAAGGATGTTGTAGGAGTGTGTTTGTTTCAACATAATGCAGAAGCACAGTATATTAGTTTCAAATGTATTGAGCTTGAAATACAAAACAATATTCAAACCACTGTTTCCAAGCCATGAGGTTGGGAAATTTCTATTGCACAAAACAAACCCCTTCTCTCTTATGTTAAAATGTCAGTATTTTCTGCAGATATTATTTGATAGTCAACCAGCTCTAGTCAATGTAAAATCCAGACCAGTTCCATTTCCACTGCCCAAGTCTCCCAGTAAAGTGATCTCCCTTTCAGCGCTTTATGAGTCAGAGACTTGGAGCTCTGTGCCTTTCCTTCTGGACTAATAGTGAAGATGTGCTTCCACTTACCCTTATCCCTCCCCATCACCTGTGCATGGTATTGTTGGGATATCAATACATTTCTGCTTTCCAGAAAAGGAATGGGCAGAAAGTTCAGACCCCGGCCAACAGACCTCCTTGTGCTGTCAAAGGGGAGTGAAGAGCTGATTCAGGCTGTTGAAATTATTCTTTTCTTTAACTATGTGTCTTATTCTTAAGAGAAAGAGCATATTTTCTTTCATTTTAAGAGAGACAGGGAGATCCTTTCTGATAAAGGATGTGAAACTAATACAAGCAGCTTTTTGGCAAATGCTGTTCTTCCCCCAAAGCTGTACAAGCATATCTTATTTTGAACTCCTGTGATGAGCATCATGATAATTCATCTTCCTGCCATGAAAATAGAAAGAAATGTGAGGGTAACAAGCCTGAGGGTTCAACACCCTCATGGGTGAAGGTGGCTGCAGCTAAACTTTCTGATAACTGAAGCAGGAGCTCATTTTAGTGGAGCTGACACGTGTATAAGGACAAGCCCTGATGCTGTTCAGCCTGGTCACTTGTGTTTCAATTCTTTGTTAGTTTTATGTCTTTATTGGCCATGTAGAAGTCTTTGAGGAGACTTTGACAAATAATAATGACTTTCCTAATTTCTGTTGTGCCATGTGCTGAGGGATTCTCCTGGGAGAACATAAAGTGGAGTCCTTCAAATGAAGGACTTTGAAAATTAGGGCAGAATTTTGTGTTCGATGTTGTCAAAGAGAAGTCAGCAATGGTGAGCCTGAAGGAGGAGATTATGTCATGCCAGAGCAAAGCTAAGTAGTTTATCTTGTCAGAGCACTTTTAAATGTTTCTGAAAGAGCTGAAAGGCATCAGTACCCAAGAGGAAGGTGGGATCAAGGCACAGACAAAAAGGGTCCAATTTTTAAATTGTGTAATGGACTTACATTTTCTGATATTTATGAGTTGGGATTATATGCTTTTAGTTTTTAAGGAGGGAGTAGAATTTGAAGAACTGAATCATAACTATTTGTAGCAATAAACAATCCTATGTTTAGTTTTCCTAACAATTAACAATCCAGCACATATATATTTTACGTATTTTTCCTTTGCCTATATCTGTCCTATGTTAAACATTTTTAATTATTTGTAATGTGACAACATCAGGTGTTCTGGCTGGTGAGAACTTAAAAATTAGAAAGTCATTTGAAAAAGTAAATGCTGGTAAAAGACATCTAAAAGCAACTTAAAGTAATATAGATAATGTAAGTATTTGCAATAGTTTTGAGAAATCCCAGATAATGCCTTACTGTGATGTTGCAAACAAGTACAGCAATTCAGGATTTTGGTAGATTCTAAGAAAACTTGATTTGAATCCTGATGAAAATAAACCTTGGAATAATATTCCATTCTAAAGTTATTTTCCACAATCAAGTCTCAAGCTGGACAGCACACACAGTGTTTTAAATCGATAGATTAGACAGAGATCTGTCTAGTATAGAAGTATGGAGATGGTATGAGTGAAAAAATGTGTTTTAACACAAAAACTGAGTGATGGAACAAGTTGTTTGCAAAGCTCAGCCAACAGCTGTGGGGCTGATTATACAGAACTCTTTGTCACAGGTAAACCTCTCTATGGACCATTCTTGGCCCCCTGCCTGAAGTAATATTGCTACACTTATCTTGAGATGAGTACTTGCTCTTTAAAATGACTATAGTACTTAGGTTCCTGGGCACAAGGGGAATGAGACCTTCCACTTGCTGTTCCCCTTATAGTCTGCTCTAAACTGCAGTTTTTGGGATGAGCTTTGGGCTATACACAGGAACAGTGCCTCCATGCATTTTCTTTAAAGCTCTTCAATGAGTAAATTTATGACAGTACCTGCTCGATAGAGACATTAGTTAATGCTCCATTTATCTCTTTGTGTGGTCTTAGGTGGTGCCTCCACTGAGGTGTTGAAGTGAGCCAGGCTCAGGAAAGTGGTAGTTGCTACCAATCCTTTCCTGAAGGACATGCAACAGCTGTCAGAAGGCATCCTCACCAAGCAGCTGGATTGTTTGCTTTTCCTTCTCTGTTCACACACTTAGCAAAGTGGTTTGGATTTATGTCTCTTGGCATGCTTCCTTGGACACCACTGGCTATGTCAAACCATAATGTTAACGTGGAAATTGAGCTTACAGTTACGAAAGATCCCGATCAAGGATAAATAACAGCATAAGGAATAAGCATCACAGGAGTGCACAATGTAAAACAGCCATAAAACAAGCTGCTTGAATAGTCAAGAAAGCAAAGTCTGACAAACATCACTTCTTGAAGTGAAGGACATGAGTATAATTTAGCCAGCTGTCATAAGTGCTTCTAAAACTCACTGGGGAAAGCTACAATTACCTGAGAGAATACCTTTAATTCTGTTTTCCTGGGACACCCATATTGTGTGTTGTCAATTAGAAAAGAATTCATATGCACAAATATAATTGTCAGCATGAACTGTGAAAACATGATGACAGTGGCAGGTTCAACATATGTTGAGTTACAGTGTAGTTGCAGTGCGCATAATTCATCTTTGCTGATCAGTTTTCATTCCTTCCATGAAATTAAAAACATGAATCCATCTGAAGGATTGAAGGAGCTTCAGTATCTAACACCACACTGATATACTTTGCACCATGTGGTGAGAGAGATTTCAATACTCTGCTTCTCTAGTGAACAACCAGTAAAGGTTCCTTTTATGTACATGGTTTTATATTGCTTCCATCCCAACTGTTCTCTCCTTTCCACCCACTCCCATCTGCATCTGGGTTAAAAATATTTCACTTCTGTCATTTTTAGTGGTTTATATTTGTAGATCATCAGTTGAATCTGAAGATAAAAGCATCCTCATGTAATCTGTCACCACTACTACTGGTACTAGTGCCTGAGAATAGTTTCTGTAGTGACCAAGGACATTAAAGGAACTGACAGTACCTATTTTTGGACACATGAATTTGCATACTCTTGCAAAGTTTTCATAGGTCTGAGATACTTCTGGGGCATAGGGAATAATATTCCAGTCCAGTTTTATGACTGAAGAAACCAAAGTGCCATCCTGCTCCAGATCATTCTGCAGCTAAGGGGCAGAACTGGGAATAGTTACCATGAAAGCAGATTGTTTGCTATAAATGTACCACCATGGATTTGGCTGTTGCAATAACAAACTTACTGTAAGAAATCCTGTGATAAGAACTTTGTAGGCTGAAGCCCTGTTTTGCAAAAAATGACTCATAACTGTATGCTACAAATCACGATACGAGTGTTTCAAAATCACTGATTCATGTACTGATAGTAACGTAGGGACAAAAATACAGATCAGAGTGTGATTTCACATCAGCTCATGGTGCACTGCTGTAAGCTGGATTGGTGATTATAATTACATGGGAATATGCATCTGAGTCACAGAGGTTTAAACCTGCACCTGTATGTCTCTTAAAATTGAAATCCCCTTTTAGGTGTGCAGGCTCCCACGTAGGAGCTCTGGACACTAGAGGTTATTAGCTCTATCAGTGGACTTGGATTCTTAAATCCCATCACATCTGCCTTTTGGCTTTTTATCTAATGAGCTTTCCAAGTATCAAATTATGTGCCTGTGTCTCTTGTACCACCTAAACTGAAAACATCAGTCTACCAAAATCTGGTCAGTTCCCACCTAGAATTTGTGGCATTTATATATATTTTTTTTTCAGTCTTCTGAAATTCTGACCTGGGTGATCTGGATATCTCATCATATTGAAGACCAAGTTGAAGTCTCTGGCTAGTCTTGTCAGAAGCAATAACTTAGGTCTTCCATACCTGTGCCATGCAAAGATTTGAAATCAGTACATATGCCCTGAATGTGAGTTATGGACAAGGCAGTGCAAAATGAGGAAAAGAGAAACTATTATATTGCTTAATACCTTGGGTATTTACAAACTGATTGGAAGTGCTGTGCTGCAGTTCCCCCTCAAATGACTCTTTTTGTAAAACTTGTATAAATGTCTAAATTTGAGAAATCAAACTGAACCATAAATCTAAAAAGTTGTAAACAATAAAGTAGAAATGGTTGTGTGGTACTTAAAAAGTTTAAATAAATGTATTTACCAGAATTGATCAATTTAATCTCATAGACAGTTCTGGATAAGTCTGATTTATTCCCTTGGAAGGGTGACATTTCTCTCTTGAGAACAAAATCTTGACCCTACAGAGTCAATAAGGCTTTGGCTCCTTTCTGATTCTTCACCTAGTGTAGGCCAGCTACTATTCAAATAGGATATTGAAAGTGTTTGGGAAAAGGACATCCAAATTCAATTATTTTATGGAATGATTACATTTCCTGCATGCTTGCTGTGTCTTCCCTTTTGCGTCTTTCTTTATTTGATATTGAGCCACAAGTAAACCAAGATAATGACGATATCATATTTGATTTAAATAGAAAAGTTAGTTGTGTTTGGGCATTATTAATATATTTAGATGAATAAATAACAGCTGAATTTGCCAAACCAATGATAACTTCTGTTTTAAGGAGGATTTCTGGCCCAGTTGTATTAGTGTATTCTCTAATAAACTATAACACTACATATACATATATAGCATAGAAATTATCTAGAAAGTATTGGACTGCTCTTGCAAGTAAGTTATCTGTGTGTAATACTGATGAAATTGCTTCACTAAGCAGTCATTTCTGCTTCAAAAAATCAAAGCTACAAATGAGTACACTATGTGTCCTCCTGCTGAACTTTCATACAAATTGCAGTGCTCTAACTTTGAACAGTATTTTCTATAATTTTGAGGATCAGTGCAGGAATGGGAATATTTCGTGTTTGGTCCACAACTGTTTTTCGGTTTTGAAATGTAATTCACACCACAGATTCCAGTAAATGAATGTTATGTTACGCTGGTTTTTTATGGTCGCTTTTTATTACATTAATTATATTATTTAATACACAACTAAGAAGTGCTCAGATGATCTGGCAGTGAGGACTTGATACAAAGCAACTAGTATTAGTAATTCAGCACAATGCCTTCATTATTAGTATTGTACCTAGGGTATTGATATCTAATTCATGATCCTACTTACTTTCCATTCTTTTGATGATCACTACCAGAAAGTGCCCTGTGGAACTGCTGTCTTTTTGGGAGACAAGATGGTACTTCTGCACCACCTCTTTGATTAGGGGTCTGACCTCTTAGTTTGTGCTCCAAGGCACTGTTGTAGGATAAACAATCAACAAATTCAGGTTTCAGATTGTAAAAAGACCTCTCTGAACGCTTGTCTGTGGCTGTCTGCTGAATTTCAGCAGCACTGCAGTGCTCTGAGCTGGCAATCCAAACATCTTCATTTAGAAACAAAACACCAGACGGCATCATCAACTCCCCATAGTAATTTTCTCCACTGCAGTATCATTAAAGAAGTATTGTAGCATAAAGAGTAAAGTAAAATATGCTTGGCCAATAAGAAGGCCAACAGCATTCTGCAGTTGAAGCTATTTTTATGGATTTTGCTACTGTAATGTCAGAATTCTTCACAGCCTTAATATATTCTGCTAGCACATTCCTGTCTCCCATTGCATTTGGAGCAGGATCTGACTTAAAGATATTCGTGTCCGAAGAGTCAAGGATTGCAAACTCTCATCACTGTCCCAAAGGGCTGCCTTACTCTCTAGAGGAGCTAGAAACTGCACCTGAAAACTGAACTTTCCAGTTAGCCAGAGGGTTGCCATCCCTGGCAACCATTTTTCTTCTGCAAAACTTCTGTTGTGCTAAAGTTTAGACAGGAGCCAATGATGAACAAGTAGGTAGAAGATATAGGAGATACTTTTCATTTTGGCTTACAGCTTGAATAAATATCACATGGCAATTATTGTCATATTAATGCTTTTGATATCTCCTCTGCACTTGGGACTTCTTCCCTTTCAAGAACAACCTGAAGAGTGTAAACAGCTGAAACATTTGGGTTTTTTTGTGACTTGTTGCTATTTAATATGTTAAGTAATTTGAGGTAAGGGAATCCTTAAAGCTCATGCTCAGAATGGTCATGAGTGATTCTCCCTTCACAACACTGTAAGCCAAGGTATAAAAAAAAGCACAAAACTGATGTAGAGTATTAAGATGTGTTTTTGATGTGTATCCTACTGCTGCAAAATGACCCTGGTATTAGAAGCAAAGAAAACAGAATGGTGTTTCTACTTTGGGAAGCTCAGCTGAGACTTTGCTGAATAGAGGCTACAGAAAATAGTTTTTGGGAGAAATGCATGCTTTAAAATAGCCTGAAAGCTAAATTAATAGGTCCGTTCTCTCAGCCTTCCCATTAAAAGTGCCATTTATATTTCCTGCCAGACACTGTGTAGACAAAGAGACAATGATCAAAGTCATTCTCACTGGTGCTAGGCTGCTGTCCTTGTCTTTAATTGTTTCTCAAGATTACACACGTCACTGCTGCAGTTAGGGTCAAATTAATAGAAAGAAGCACAATATCAGGATGGAAACAGCTTTTTATTCATTGTTCATTTAGCTCTGACATCTGTAGCAGGATGAAAACTGTTTAAAAGAAAAAAAACATGTTTAAATGACAGCCTTTGAATGCTGCAAGACAAATTGAAAACAGCTTTGATAGCAATAATGTGCTTATTACTCAAGCACTGCAACACTTGATTGTTTAAAAACACTTGCTATATATGGACTAGCTCTCAGTTCTACAGGAGAGAAGGAATAAATTCATCCTCTTTTTACATGAACCAGGAAAACAAAGAGGTAAAGGTGTTGATCCTCAAAATACTGAAGCTCTAGACAGCAGAAAGTCAAACTAAGCACCACTGAAATCTCATTGCAATTAAAAATTCAAGTTCATTACATAAAGAGAAAGAAGAAGAAACAATTATATACTAGGAGAGAATGTAGTTTGTATCATGTATTTTCAAGCCAACAATGAGCTTGTAGCTTTGAGATTTCATAGGCTTCTCATAATCAAGATGAAGTTAATTTTCTTGGGGAGAAGAGATCATGTGGTGTTGAACCACTGTTCCTTTTGTGTTTGAATGCAGACTGAAGACTTTTGTTTCTTTGGCCAGTCCCTGAGAATACCCTTGCAGCAGGGGAGGGCCAAAGACACCAAGTTACCCTTTGAAATTACAGCCACTCCAAAAAGTTGAAGATGTGTTATGCTTGTTTTTATACAAATCTCACCCAAATATTACCTGGATTTTGCAGTAATGTCCACCCACTCTAAAACCAGTGGAAGGCCTTTAAAGCTCATTCAGTCTAAATAATTCTTGTAGCACTTCATGGGACAAGGAAAGATAAGAAAAGAAGTGGGGATAATTTTTGTGGCCTTCTTGTAAGTTTGGTGAATACATTCCACTTTTCCAGCTTGCAAAAAATGTTGTTGTCCCTAAGCGGTTATGTTTTTTCCATAACAAGAACATAAAGCCTATGTTTGCTTTATTGATCTGTCCAAGATTTCAGATATGGATATATAATGAGTTCATTATATCAAACTGATTCCAAGTTAATATCACTAATGTGTTTCTGAGAATGTTTTCCACGTGGTGTTTCCTTCTGACAAGTTTCATTCCTTTTCATTTCATGGCAAGAGCTGAACAATAGATCTGGAGTGGCACGAATGTTTGTGAAAAATTAATTTCTAAATTACAAGCTTCAAGTATGGCAAAGCACATCTGTATAATTTGCCAGCAAGGAAGCTGACACAACCATGCTGCTTACCTGGCAAATCAAAGAAAGGAGGAATATGTATGTTTTAAATATCAACTGGCATCCACTTAGAAGTAATTACTTATTTGATTCGCACACGAAACTGCAGAACAAATTCGAGTAATCATGAATATATTTCAGAAAAGATGACTGCTTACAGGAAGAGCTTTTTAATTATGTAAATGTTTCTTTGCAGTTATTCACAAAGATGTGCTCAGGATGTTAGCATTGAAACTTGATTCAGAAAGCTAGAGTGAAGGTTCAGTTTTCCACTGAAATGAGAAATGGATCAAAAATATTAGATTTTTATAGTGAATGGTACTTTCTTATACAATTATTCATCTGCCTTTCATAAAGATATAAAAAGTCCAGGAGTCAGTTCTTAATAATAGAAAAAATCTCCCAGTGGGTAGAGGGAGGCTTGAAATTAGATCTAAAATCTATTTATGAAGAAACACAGTGAGAGTTACTTACCACAGGTCTCACTTATGGAAATCTGGAAAATTGAACTGAGTGAAAATATTGGGGCAAATATTTAAAACTACTGAAAATAGTTTCGAGTTAATGTCCATATAGCTTTGTGTCAAAGATGACAGGAAATTTAAACAGTGGTGTGTTATTTTGCACACCAATTCGTTGAAATGATCATGAGTCACATTCCACCTGCATTTCACTTCTGCTTGGACAGATTTTGATGATGTGAGGAACCTGCATCACACAGATCTGAGATAAGAACTTCAGATGCATATTCAAAGTGTAGACTTTCAGGATATTTTGTACTGGAGATTTTGGTCTATCCAATGAAAGATGCATGTCCTAATCCTACAAGCCTTCAGGCAGATGTATTTTCTTATTCAAACAGACTATATTAAATTCCAGTAAATTAAAACACCTGTTAACCTATTTATTCATTTTTCTCATTGTTTTCTGGTTTTCAAACTCTGGATTACACATATTTGGCTATATATTTGACATGTTTATTGCCTCACAGAACTGAGAAGCAGTAAAATTAAGCTGTCAAATGTTTTGCTTTGGCTTTGTTTGTTTGTTGGTTTACAGTGAGAAAAATTAGAAAGCCAGGTAATAGCAAAGAGTGAATTCATGTAGTAAGGCAAGTATTGCAGGAGCAGGGTACTTGCCAACTCAATATTTCCTAAAAGAAGTGAAATGACATTTTTCTTGAGGCTAAGGTGTGGGGTTTTTTTAATAACACAGAACTGAACTGACTTTTCAAAATGGGGAGGAAATATCTTCCCTGTGGTTCAGTGGTAGAATTGATGACAAAACCCCTATTCCAATTTCTAAAACACTGGATGATTAAATACTTGTAGAATCAGGGTGCAGCATTGCTGAGGAGTACCAAAATCCATAATATTTTGAATACCTGTTTTCTCACCAGAAGACATGTTTCATTTGTTTCTCCTTCAAAACTCTCTCCTTCATGAAAGTACCTAAATCAGTGGTGTGGCAGAGAAAAGAAACAAATGAGCAAATAAACAAAATTGAATGTATTGAACAGCCATTCCTAAAGAAGGACTTCAGATATCTCCTGATTTAGGCCAGTGCTTGGTGAAACTGAAATATTTGTTCCATTTATCCAGACTCAGGCAATGGTACTGGAATATGCTGTGGTTTGAAAGGTCGTGTGGTTGAACATTATTGGTAAAAGTTAGTCAGTGCCTGAATGGTTAAGTAATAGATGATTAGGAGTTATGTATAACAGTGTAATGGGTATTTATTTAGTGATAATTTTAAAATAAAAACTTGCAGGATAGCTGGAAGCAGCTGGGTTGGCCAATAGTGGCCAATATGGACTCTGTTTTTCCTTGACTACATCCCCAAGCTGTCTCTGAAGACAGCCTTCAAAATGGTGTAGATAAGGGAATGGAAATAATTCTTATCACATCTAATGGGTAAATATATAAATGGGTCTTCCTCAATTGTATATTTAACATAATTCATCCATGTATGGTACTATGAAATTAAAATATTTCCTGGCCCATTTTCTGCATGCTAGGCATTTACTACAAATGAATTATATATAAAATGGTTGCATTTCAACCAGATTAAACACTGATATTCTGTTATGTGACTCAATACATGTAACTGCTAGAATAATTCAACTTTCTGGCAAAAGTACTGTCCGTTATTCATTTTATTACGGTCTTTTTGTGATTATTGTCTAAGACTTGCTTAAAATTCCTTTAGATAACCATGGCTGTGCACTTTAACAGTGCTGCAACAACAGGAGTAGTATGGTGATATAAATACAGGAGAATTGGCAGAGGGTGGGGAAAGCTAAGTGGGTCACTTATTTAACTGCTGCTCCAACATAGCAGATATGCTTGTCAATGTTTTTTTTTTTCAGATGATCCCATCCTTTCTATGCCTCATAAGCTAAATCTTTATCAGAATTGTGGAACCTCTCTAAATTCTGAAGACTGAGTAAGGAGGAATTAGTGGAAGGATTTAGGATTTCCTCACCTCTCAAAAAAGTAGAGAGAAAATTGGCCTCTCTTTCACCTCTAGTTTTCTGCCCATAATTCAGCTAAAGCTGGAATTCTTCCCTTGTGCCTCTGTCTTTACTAGTGCAATTGTGCATGTGTGTATCTTTTCTATATGAGAACTGCATGATTTAAGCAGAATTTCATCTCTTGCATAATAATTATGACCAAATGGAAGACAAGGTCCTATTCTCAAACTTCTGAAACAAATACTGGTCTTAAATTCCTCTGTGCCTGTTGCTAAGGACTAAACCCATTTCCTACTGAAATCAGCTCAGATAGGCAGTACAACCATGGGGATGTCTTTTCATACAATTTAGTGGGGTTAAATTAATGGCAACAGATGTGGCTGAACATCATTATGATTTCTTATTGCCATATGGTTGCAGAAGTTCAGTGAATCACTATTAAATTACATAAATTGTCATGTTATTATTATGTCTTTATTATTTCTCTAAAAGAACCAATCTAGTCTGCATTTCAGGTGTTTCAAAGGTTATTTTTTGTCCTCTTTAATAAGCAATTTTTGTCATTTAGGATTAATGATTATCTTTTTTATACTAAGAAAAAATGAAATACTTTTCTATACAAATCACTGATGTGCCTCAGGCACATAGGCACAAGTTGCAGTTATGTAAATGAATGAGCAACTCCAAAAGAAAACTGAGTCACATAAGTCTAGGAAAGGGGAGGTGTGTGTATAATGCATAGACACACAAAGTATGTTGAAAAATGTGACTTTGATCTTTAAACCATGTAAGTAACTGATCTGCTTTGTTTTGTATAGAGGAAACGTGAATGCTTAGCCATGTACTAACATTAAAAATATGGTTTATTTTCTTATATATGTACATTTTGTGTGTTTGTGCATTTATAAATACACATTACGTGTGGGGTGTGCACGTGTTTCTGTATGTCATATGTGTGTCTGTCTGTATAACTTTTTTCTAAGAGGGAAATACACTATGAAGAAAATCTATAGTGGATTGAAAGTTTTGATCCCATTTTTTTAGCCAGGAAAAATATAGTTATTAACTTCTGTCTAAATTAGGTGCCTACCTCTCTTTGAAAATGATAGAGATTTAAGCACCTAATATATTTTTTAAAGTTGTCTGGAATATTTTGTTCTTCATTTGCTGTAAATTAACGGCCGCTTCAAATGACCTCTTCTAGTTTAGGGTATATGAAATGTCACACATATATATAACCCCACAAGTTGGGTTATTATTCAAAGAAATGTTATTTAATGTTTGTGTTCCAGCAGTTACTGTCACTGCTGTTGAGATGATCCCAATTTGACTTGAGAGTTCAGGAGTGCTCTCTGTTGCCTCATTCCATGCCAGGATGTCCATCAGCTTAACCCTGTTCTCTGCAGGAGTTTCTGCCTCTCATGGCTCCTGAAGTACCAAATCTCAAAGTATCTTTAGGATGACTAGTACCAGGCTCCAGTATTTTCTAGGATCGAGGCTGTTATCTTATGCTTAGGAATTGTTTGTGCTTTCACAGTCTTTGTTGATACAGATTCCTCAAAGGTATAAATGCACAGAGCTTATTAATACTTCTTGACTTAAAGCAGAGATGATGGTAATCAAATGGTTTTGGATAACTGCAGACACAAAGTGGTTTCTCTTCAAAACCTGACAACAGGTGCTGTAATACTTGTATCCCAAAATACTTTGAGTAGATTTGTGAGTCTCTTACTAATACAAGGAACTACCAAGTGACAGACTGACAAAATTCAACAGATTAATCAGACTAGCAGCTAAGCAAAATGATTATAGTGGAACAGTTTAGAGAATATCATTTGCTCAGCAGCTCCAAAATACTTTGGGCAGCTGGAGGCCTGGAAATTGCAACATCCAGGCTACTACCTGATCCAGAGTGCAGGGAAGGGCTGTGCTTGCACCTTTATGATGCAGAGTCCAAAGACTTTAAATTAAAAAAAAAAAAGGTACTTGAAGTGCAAGAACTGGACAGGAGGAAAAATACCTGAAGAAACTGTTCTTCCTCTGGCCTTCTAACAAGCTTGTTATCTTGGAATAACCAGTCCCTGAAATCTCTGGAGACGGTCTTAAATAAGTAGATGCAAAGTCTAGTCATTAATTACCTGCCTATTTTCAAACCAGGCTGAGCAGTGTTCGAGTGCACATTATAGGTTTCTGGCTTTAATTGAAAACAAACGTGGGTAAACAATGAAACCACATGTTTATCAAGTGCCTATTTCCTGACAATCAAGAGATATGGTAATTGCAGCAGTACAAGGGCTGTTTATCAAGATGCTTCATTGTTGAGTGTTTAAACTACATCTCCTCCCAGTCCTTGTTCCCATAAAACACCAGCAGTGCTGGCAACAGTGGAAAAAATGTCCCCCCTGAGGCCAGCAAGGTAGGGCAACAGTGGTAAAAATGTTCCTCTTGAGGCCAGCAAGTCAGTCTGTTTCAAAAGGCCTTATTGAAGAGCTGTTATTGGAAAAATGCTGCAGACTGATCTCAGGGAAGTGGTTTCAGACTGAAAAAGAGAAACAGTAGTGGGAGCAAATTAGTGTTTGATATATGTTAATAAATGCAGATAAAATACATTCTAATAAGCAAAAATCTATTTAAAGCTCCTCAAAGGACTTATGGCCATATTTTGAGACACACATTGAGGTGTAAACCGCAGCACTCGGAGGGCTCCTGTGGAGGATGTTTCAGGAGAGTATTTCGAGTCAAATGGTAAAGCTTGCCAAGATAGCTGGTTAGTGCTTTTGCAGGTAGGTAGCTACAGTGTAGGGAAACATCCTCTTTTTTTAAAGCCTGGGATTTCAACACATGAGTTGGAACTCTTTCCAAAATCTTTTCCTGAATGCACCACCGCAGAGACATTTGCTGAAAGCAGTCAAATAGATGATTAAGTAACAGGAAAACAAGCTGGATGACAAGAAATGCACTTTGATAAGTGAGTCTGCCAGAAGAAATCACTGTGCACTAAGCTATGGCAGAACTATGTTGGGTCTTCGCTCAGATCCTGTTTCTTTAAAAATAAGGCCCTGTGATAATTAGAAGTTTGCATCATTTTAGCTATCTTTTAATAGATAGCTATGCTGTGATAAACGTATCTTATGTTGGTGTGCTTATCTGTGTGCATGAAACAGAAAATAATTATGCTTGTTTGAAACATCCTTTTAATTGCTTAATGACATTCAGAAATAATCATTGATCTGACATTGCTTAAGAAGTTAGAAAGAAAAAAAATTAAAAATCTGACCCAATAAATATAATTCTTTCAAGAAACATTTCCACACTAGACATCGCTTAGTCATCCCCTTGTCCCCTTCCCCCGCTCCCCACACACTTAAAAATGTCAAAAAATCTCTGGTTCCTGAAGTTTTCCAATTAATTTCTTTACATTCTCGATGTGGAAAAACATCTGTTCCTTTTTATTTCTTTTCCCATCTCAAGAAATACAATTGGTTTGCAACCAGAGAATTAAACGTGCTCTTACCTTTGCAAGAATCGCTCACACAATCCTTTGATGTCAAACCAATGGCTTTCATATCTAACTGACTGGAAAGCTAGAAAATGGCTTGACTTTTTAAAGTTTCTTTGCCAATCCTACCTTTTTGTTTTATTTCCTTATTCAAATAATTATACAGACCGGGTGTTCAACTGCCATAAACCCACAGCATTCCATTCTTCTTCTGTGTGCCTCCATTGTTTTACACCTAATGAAGATTTAGCCCTGCTGTTCTGGAAGAACAAAAGCTAATCTGATTGTGTTTGTTAACCTGCTTGAGCATGCAGCAGCAGTACTGATGATATTAGCAGAAATGAGCACACCTTGGGAATAGCAGTTTTTACTTAATTACTGCTATACGACCATCTGGGAAAACTCGCTTTGTTTTTAATAAACTTCTAAAAGTTCCGTGCATGTGAGGAATGCTGAGGCATTTGATAACACACACGGTGCAAATAGCAGGTTGTGGAATGTGGGGGAATAAACAGCAAAACACCAAAGCACACAGAGAAAGGTGTCTACCAGTCTACCAGAAAAAAATGTTATGACACCAAAGAAATGGGGTGCTCGGTACTTTGAGAGACAATTTCACAGAATAAAGTGAGATAATCCTCTAATGTAATTAACAGCCAGTTACCAATTGGTCATTGTCTCTGCCTGAGAGCTACTTTTTTTAGGATTTCTACAATTTCTGTAAACTTTCTTACAAAATATTCTTCTCTACCGAATATTGTTTGCAAGTTTTTGTGTCCTGGGCAGATCAGCTCTACATAGGGCTTGTTGAGTTCAACCAGACTTCTTGGGAATACTGTGTGCAATGTCAATTTTTCAGGACATCTCAACATCCAGAAGCTTGCCAAAAGTATCCTCCTCATCCAACAGTGGGACTGACAAAGCACAGCATCTGTATGATCTACAGGCCCCACAAAAATAGAAGTCCCTTTTAAATAGAACTCATCCTTTTCTTGTTGCTGCGGCCAACTCACAGGATCTCTGATGTTCTATTCACATGAGGGAGTGTTAATTTTCCATGGACAAATGGATGAGCTTCTCTTTCAGGGTAGTATGAACTGAGTTGCAGTGATTTTAGTGTGCAATGTTTACTGTGTAATGCCTTCCAAGTCTAACATGACAGAGGTAACAGAGAAAAATTTTGTACTTACAGATATCTGCATTAATTCCTAAAGCTTCATACAATCCACATTTTATATAAGTATCTATTACTATTGCTACCATCATTATTATCTTTATCCTTTTCAGCATTTCATTGACACTTGTGGGAAAATAAATTTCTCAGATTGAAGTTCAGTCACCAGAAGTTCATTTTGGTGACAGAACTATTTTTCTATTCTTTTAAAACTACGTTGTCTTTCTCCTACCATCTTTGTCAATGTTTTTATTTGGTTTTTATTTTTATTGAAGTCCCTGCCTTCAAAAAGCTTGATTGTCAACTTGCTACAACTGTATTAAGAAAAACAAGGCTATTATTCCCTTTCTTGACATTCTCCACAAAATTTTTTGAAGTATTTCCATGAGCTGGATTGATGAAATTCAGACACAGTCTTTCATGTGAGAAACTGTGATCTCTCTTTAATGATAAGGAAGGTAAATGAATTGAATTTAAAGCAGGCTCAGCTCTGGCCATGACTTATTGTAATTGTTTTCAAACATCTTGATTTAAGGTAACTTCCCTGAGAGCAGTGCAATATAAATGGCATTACTTTATTTTTGGATAGTAAGTTCATTTCATCTTATGACTACCTGAATCAGCTAGATATGGTTTTATATGATCAGTTGAAATACAAGTGCTTAGATGGAAGACCATAAACATGAGGAAATGTCTGCTGTTAGGAGCAGAATTTTACCAACAAAAAGAAATTGAAAAAATCAAACAATCAGCAGTAGAGATCCTTGTTTGCTTTCCTATTCTGAAGTTTTTGAACAATTATGGTACCTGAAAAGTTGCCTTCAATCCAGGATTGATTTTGGGGTTCACTGATCTGAGTAGTGAGTAATACATCCCACATTAATTATTGCCATCAGGAATATGTTGTTTTGTAGTATTTTACAACACAAAATGAAGTCAGGGACAGTTTACAGTGCCAAGTTTATTAGTTGACTATATGAAAAAAACAAAGTTACACATATGCCAAAATTATTGATAGAGTTCACACACCTCCATGCCTCTGAATCTGGTAAACCAGTGGCAGAATGAATAATTGAGGTTTTGTCTACCATAAAAGTTCAATATCCTTAAACTGCTGACTCTTCATTTTCCTGCACACACCACATTTCATTGTAGGTGATGTAATTTATCATTAAAAAAAAAAAAAGAAACATGAAGAACAAAAAGGATACTTCTGCTATTCTAGGTCATTCACAGAATTGAAAGAATTAGTATTTTTGTTTTGAGTGGAATGCCACCACTTTTTAAAACAAATAATAAAGACTAACAAAAAATTGTAATATTTTGAACCACTTTTTTATTTTTTTCTTTAATTTTTTTTGCTTAGTTACAGCATGAAACAGTAGTAATCTCATTCTTATTGATTGAGGTTTATTTATGACATATGCTTGGGTACTGTTTATTTCTATTGTCCTTCAGCACTACACACATCTTAAAATTTGCAACCATGCTAACTCAAGGTATAAATCAGAAGAGGACACTGTGAATTTAACTAAGCTGCTAATTCACACTGAATTACTTCTTAATCTGGCATGCATGGGTTTCTTTACATATATTCAACAGGGAACCTTCTGAGGACTAATTTGTTGGGGAGTAACAAATCTGTTTATTTACCTATAACAATATGCTCTACTGGCTCTGAAAGTCTTCTAAAACTTTACAGATCTTTATTTTTGTGGTTACTGAAATGCTAATAATGACTTTCATAGATTCTCAGAAGTTGCAAGTACAGGGTCTACTTAAGAGTCTCAATCACTGTGCTCATTTAAACTGTTCAGTTCAAAACTCTTGGCTTTGTTAAGCTTGCGGCTGGTTATTTTTTTCATATTATTTCCGTTACTCCTTTAGTTTTTTTTTTAAATAATCATTTCTACTATTTGCTAGCATTGCTGTCACAGCTGGGTAAGTCTTCCAAGTGTGATTTTGCTCCTGGAAGAGCTTTTTGACATTTGCAGGTTGGAATGCTGAACTGGTTTTTGATGCTGAGTGTGTTCTGAAAAGCAATCACAAGAAAAGTATTTGCCAAATGGTGTGTTGGAACTACAAATCTTAAAGCACCTTGTGCCCATGAGAACTTGCCAAAACCTTTCTGATTAATCTAATTTGCTGAAGCATTTTGTTCCTGCTGTCTCAGCAAATATTTACCTTCTTGCAGAAGTCCCTGGTGTTCTGGCTTGGCTGTTAGGGATCTCTGTGATGTTTCAATCTATTTCCCTTTTTTTCTCTTTGCAAATGCTGCAGAGTAAGTGGGTACTTAGATACTGTAAGAGTGTATTTTTGAAAGTTTTTCTCTGTTTCTGCAAGTTTTGTAAGGCTTGCTGTTTAGGTCGTGCATAAACCAGTTCCAGGTTCAATTTTGCACTGGCAGAGGAGCTGAATTCCTGGTTCAGCGTGGTTCCATACTCACTGAGTGGTGGTATTCTGAAAATTGCTGATAGAAAATAGCTACTTGCAATACTGGTAACTGGTAACATGTTATTAATTGCTGGTTTACCTTTTCTTCTGAGAAACCTTGCTTATCTCTTCTTCTCACCTTCAAAAAGAACAGCCTGAGTGGGGAAACCAAATTGCCTAAGAGCAACTAGCTCTTCCATGGAATAAACTAATTACCACTGTAATTGATTTCTTGAATTGTCTTAAGCATTTTGGTTTACTCAGGTCCACATTCTGTACACAGGTATGTAATTAGCATTCTTACTAGTGGTGAACTGTTTTCAGTTCCCTGGGCATTGTTTTCCATTCTTTGCCATGTCCCCACTAGCATGGGGGCTTAATTTCACAGGGATATTCCTCTGAAATACTTGTAATGGTGCCTAAGCCTTTGGCTATTAATATCACAGTGTCATGAAAATCATTGAATGAGTACCATGGCAGTATCTTTCTTACTCTCCTTTGACACTACACATTCCCAACGAGCATTGGGAACTTGGTTGTTATGAACAACAAAATGAAATGACAGCCAGGCAAATAACTTTTAAGATTTCACTTTAGATTTTGGAAAACAAATAAAAACATCCATATGGTGATATAATAATCTAAAGTATCCCAAGTTGTCCTTGAAAACACTCAAAACAAAATCCAACCAAACAAACAAGAAAAGCCACAAAACAAAACAAAAAACCACCACCACCACCAACAACCTGCTTTTGCTTACACACCTTCAAAAATATTTTTAAATCAGCACTTCTTGTGTTGGCTAGGCTACCTCAGAAGACCTTAGAATTGCAGTGTACTTCTTTATTATCAAAATATGAACACTTTTTTAAATGGTACCTTGAAAGGGACAAAGAACTTCAGAACGTGACTCCTCGTGTACCTCTGTCATAAGTATCAACCTTTGTTTCATTAGAACCACATTACCTCTGAAAGTATTTTATTAAAATATGTATACAATTATAGTTAGATACTGTAAAAATTAATTAATATTATTGCCTACTTTTGTGTTGTCTTTCCTTGATAGTGAGAGAGGTTATTTTTATGTTGCTTCATCATCTTTATGTCGAGTAGCCTTTCTGCTGAGTTTAAGGGTTTGATCCATGTGACACAGTTTCAGGGCATGAGAAGCAATAGATATGAGCACTGCCAGAACGCAGCTAGAATGAAACCTGTGTGGATATTATTTGCTTACCCTTTGAAAAAAAATTTTTTAGAACTCAATTTATGTCGTTGTCTCTGTGTGCACAGATTCAAATTCACATGGCCTAATTACAGTCCAGCAAGAGGAGTGGAATTTTGAGAGATTAAGCTCTTTGGGACAGTATCCAGCATGTGAGATGTTCAGCACTCTGATTACATTAGATATAAGACCAAGCTCTGAAATGAGATCACAGTCAAAAACATCCTAGTCCTTTGATACTTCTACTAGGTTCTTCAGTAGTTTACATCCCCAAAGTAAAAAAAAAAAAATATATATATATATATATATTTTCTGCGTTTCTTCTTGCCAAGACATAGTTTTGTCCTAACTAAAGGCTGGAATCTCTACTCTCAGCTGCGATTGAGACACAACTTTCAGATTAATTTTATGTCATGACTTTTAATATTTTTTGCAATTCTCATTGCAGTTAACTAGCAAAACACCACAACGTGAGAACAGGTTCAGCATTTTGGGGTCATCTTTCAAAGGATGTTTAATTAGTATTGTGGAAAGATACTTTATGGTACCTCCTCTGACTTTAGCAAATTATTACTATTCCATTTTTGAACAGACTGGGGGGAGTTATGGTACTGTGATGTTTTATGATTTCTCAAATTCCTACAAAATGGAAGAACTCAGTTCCTATATTCCTACAATTCTGCAGAGCTAAGACTTTTCTTGCCTGTGTGCTGGGTGCACAAGTGATCCATGATATAAATTCATGCTTTTTCTCTATCCATACAAAAATAAAACCCAAGTGCTGTGTTTTAGGAGATGAAAGCCTTCCCTGACATTTCCCCAAGAAAATGATAATTGCCTGCAAACAGTAACAGCTCAGACAGGGTGTCCATTAGGTTTGAAATGGCTCATTTGGTAGGTTTTTCAAAGTCTTTATGTCCTAAGGAATTTGAAGGGTCAACAGACTTATAAAGTGCTGGGATGCAACTAATGCCACAATTTTGCTCGACTCATAGCAAGCCCATGCTTGACTATGGCAGCAAGTCAAAGGGATAGAAGATTCTGGTAATATTTATTATTTGTATTACAGGAGTGCCTAGAGGCTCTGATTGGGAATGGCATCCTTTGTGCTGGCGGCTGTGCATATCTACATGAAGCTAATCTCTGCTTGAAAGAGCATACAGTGTGAGGCAACAAAGAAAATAAATAGAAAGAAGGGTAAATAGAGATTTAAAGGGTTAGGCACTGGGAAACAATAAGTGCATGTGCCTCTACAGGATGTCTGTAGAGTTATTGTTATTTTTCTTAAAATCAGAATTATAACAAAGCAATATGCAGGGGAAAAAAAGATTGTTTCTGAACCAACATGCTTGGAAGAAATAATTTAACTCCACATTCTGCTCAGTCTCCCTGTTAGACTTTGGAAGGCAGAGAATTTGAATTGTAATCAGAAGAAAATATAGGTAAATATCCCATGAGAAATAAAAATGACTTGCAGAATGTCATCTTCTTCCAGAGTTGGATAGTAAAGAATTTTAGAAACTTTGATGTAGTTGCTATGAGTAATAAGTCTATTTAACTTTAAATCAGTCTTCAGTGGGTGAATTGAAAAGTGTGGTGCATGATGGGATTAGCAAAACTGGATTTGAAAATGAAATTCCACTCACTGTGAGACAGAAGTTACAGGCAACTACAGATATGAAAAATAGCAATGATTGGAAGACCAATGACATAGCATTAGTTTAAAGTGTTATTAAATGAAAAGTGAGAATTAAATGTATTCAATATGAATTTTCTGAGTTTTTGCAATTCCCGTTTAAATGAAGGAGAGTTCTGTACCTCCTGTAATAATGATTTCTGCAGATTGAAAGAGGCAAAGTTCTTCTCAAAATAAAATGTATAGTGAGATAAGATGACAAGAGTGAAGAGATACAGAGATTGCTCTTAAGACTAAGGGAAAAAGTAATTAGTCCTGTACAGAGAAGGGATAATATATGATGAAAATCCGCTAAAATCAAAGGGAATCCTTAATTTCAAAGTATGTATTTCTAATTGATTCCAACGGGGAGATGAGTTTGTTCATATGTACTAATGTATCTATCTATCCATCCATCCATCCAGTAAGGGAAAAATTCAAGAATATCACCCTAGTTTATAAAAATAACCATTGGGAATACCTGCCAAGCAGACGAATGTTTCTGCTGAAAAGGCCAAAAATATCCCCCCACAACACTCTCTACTGGGAGGAGTAATGAGGTAGTAAAGCATGGTATCAAACAGAAAATCACAACACTCTCTTCATAGAAATGTTTTTCTCATTTCAGGGATGCTCAAAAAGTTCTAAAGAGAAATAATGCTTTGGAAACCCATGAAGAATATTAGAGAAAAATAAATATCTCATTTACTTTCTGTAGCATAGGGTTATCCAGCTGATTCTTGGCATAGTTATGTTATGCTAAATGTGGGAAACTGTCATTTCTAGACATTCATGGACTGATTTAAATGGTTTGTCCTGTACCTGAGAGAGACACTGAGGCTATAGAGGTTTAAAGGTTACACCTCCTTAATAGTCATCACTTCCTTAACAGATATCGAGCTGCATTTATGGGCAACTGCCTGATTTTGAAAAATCAGGTCTCTTCTAAAGGCAATTACATTCCTAATTCAACCAGCTGATACTACTGGAATGAAGGGATGAATCAAAGTGTAAGTGTGTGATTTATTCAAATCAACTGTGGTGATTTGCAGTTCACATTTTGTAACAGAGCAGCACAGGGATTTTTATCTTTACCTCTTATCCGAAGTCAGAGTTCAAATTATTCTTTATTTACTACTTAGTTTAGGTACTGTGAGATAAGAACTGTGGTGAAATAATAATCATGCCTTGAACACGTTTGAGATTTTGGGCAGTTTAACAGTGAGGCAGTACTCCCATGTATTTATATGTGTTTGCATATATGTTCCTGAAAACTTTAATCAAGAGATGCTACAGATATTTCACAAGACCAATAGCAGAACAAAGAGGATATCTCATGGAGCCTCCCTTCCTTCTCTCCTCTCCCTCTAGCAGCAGGTAAACACCCCCGTGGCAGCACTGAATGTCAGTGGGAGTTTGTAACTTATCCCCTCTCGGTGTCCTCCAAAGAGTATTATCAGCTCTCAAGTTACTCCAGAACCACCACAATTTATAAACTCATTGCTGCACCCTTAGATGTTCAGTGTGGTTTTGAGTAGTAAAAACTCAATGAGTTCACCTAAAATTCTCTGCTGTCATCGCAGTGCAGTGGGGCATGTGACTTGCTGTGAAGGATTACCTGCTTGCACTGGTACTGTGCTGTGAAGATGTGTCATTGTTGAAGCACTTTCTTACTTGGAGGCATCAGGAAACACCTGTTAAACTCTGTTGGCTGGAGTTTGGGGGTTTGTGTAATGATGGAAATTAATGCACAGGAAGATCACACACTGCAAATTTATTCAATGCTTTACTCGGTACTACCTCCCTAAGCTGCAGAGTGCCTTTGGATGTTACTTGGTCCTAACTCGTGAGGTTCAGAGATTAATTTCTCCCACCAATTCCCCACCTGGTCTCTCTTTACTGAAGACAACTGTTACATTGCTTTGTGTTTTTTTACGTGCAGATGTTCTAGATGATGGTAAGGGAGAGTTAATAACTTCACCAAGGTGCTTGCACATCAAACCAATTGAGTGCTTACCCTGATCCAAGATTGAGTTCCTATTTGTGAGTTCTCTCTGTGAGCTGAAACACCCAACATCTGACCAACATCTGGTCACTTCCCCAAATTCTTCTGTTATTGTGACACAGAGTGACATTCACATCTTCCTATGACTTGGCTTTTCAGTGTGGAGATGGGTCATTTTTCTTCCTCTGGCTAGATTATGCTAATGAATTTTCTAAACATGGCCCTCGCTGTGACCATCTGCACCCTGGAGGCACTTGGAGTTGCTGCAGTGGCCCATTATGAAGGGGATGCAGGAAATCACATTGGAGTGCTTTGGCTAAAGCTGAAAACTCCTGCCACTTTCCTGTTTTATTTATGCTCCTCCATTGCAGGGTGAGGACTAATTTGCATTTGCCACTTCCTTCACCTACACATGCAGATTTGCCACTTCCTTCACCTACACATGCAGATAGCAAACAGTTTTTATCACATGCACAGGTGTGTGTTTTATCCAGAGCTTCATAAGCTTTGTAGCAGCTCATTTTATGGAATATCATCATTATCCTTCTTCCATAAATATCTGCCAGCCGCAACCATCATGGTCTGATCTCTGTTTCCTAAATTTCAAAGCACAGAACAGTGGAGTTTTTTGATTTGGGTTTTTTGTGTGGTTTTGTTTGGGGTTTTTTTTTTCGGTAGTGATTGTTTCCCTATGGGAATGTAGCAAATGGAAGAGAGGAGATGTCTGTCAGTGTCTCTTGTACTACCATACTGTAATACACAGAAGAACAGAATGGAAACAGGTTTTTGAACTTCTTTTGCCCCTGGCAATTGAGCAACAAGTTCCTGGTCCTCTCATGTTACAAAGGGCAAGGCATCATTTTCTGTGATGGTCCTCTGGGTGAAAAAAAGGGAAATGACTCATCAGAAGTGTACACAGAAATGCACTATGCCAGAGCCCAGGGAAATAAAACCATGATGATATACTTTAGATACACATATAGTACATAACAGACCATTATCTAAACCA
The DNA here is from genome assembly GCF_036250125.1 of Pseudopipra pipra. Classification (NCBI taxonomy): domain Eukaryota; kingdom Metazoa; phylum Chordata; class Aves; order Passeriformes; family Pipridae; genus Pseudopipra; species Pseudopipra pipra. The sequence goes on from NC_087561.1 coordinate 4,242,407, forward strand.
CATAATAAAGGGTGATGA